>NW_025304046.1:0-815 GCF_018294505.1 Triticum aestivum
CCCCCCCTCTTTGAGTTCCCATGGCTCTCTTTATCTTCTAGCAGCATATGGCAGAAAATCTCCTTCATCACCCCAATTAATTCCCCTACCAACTGATTTTCCATGACTTTCTTTATCTTCTACGACAGATTAACTCCATCTTCTACACCAAACAAATGCATCCTGGAGATGTGAAACTTCAGGTCGTGTGCCATGGAGAAGGTGGTCATCAAGTAACCTAAAGAACCCGCACAGAATGGCCAACGACATCTTCATCTACAGGTACACCGAGTCCTTGCATAGTCAGAGCCGGAACGCCATGAACTTGAACGGCAACGCATTGCATAACGTCCGGTTGTCTCTGATCCACCGCTTGCAGGAAGATAGCAGTGTCGGATCCCCAATTGTACTCGATCCGCCCCCGTGGAGAAGGGCACGTAATTCACCATGCGCCGACACGCATTTTGGTGTCGTTCGGGAGCACCTTCCCTTCGATGGTGCTGATGACGCCCATGAGCCGGTAACTAATCCCTTACCTTAATACCTAATTATATCTATCAAAATTACCACACGGGGCTGTTAATATTTCTTCATGGACCTGTGTGTCGGCTCATACAGGTGGAGTTCCTTATGTATCTCCCACTCTCATGCCAGTTGATTCATGTCAGGTTGTTCCTACATGGTTTGCCGATTGTTTTTTGACACACATATTTGAATGAGTATCCGTATTATTTGCTATCCCAACGATGCATGGTCACTGTTTGTTCTTCTGTATTGTTATCAAATTGTCTTATCTAATTTAATACTCATGCTTCTTTGTAGGGAGGTGCTAGATG
>NW_025304047.1:0-815 GCF_018294505.1 Triticum aestivum
CATCCCCAAGCTTTGACGCTTGTACCTCTTGGATATTTCTTGGGGTGACATGGGGCATGCCCAAGCTCGAGATTTTGTCCATACTTCATCTCATCACATCATTCTCTCCCTACACTTGAAAACTTCCTTCATACAAAACTTCACACAATCTTCATTAGCAATATTAATGTATGCAAGATAGTAATCCTTTGGTTCAGTTCAACTGAAGTAAAACATCCACTAAAACATTAGCTATTGTAGCAACTTCTTTTGAAAGCTCTAGTGATCAAGAAGAACCAAAAAAAAGTTTTAAGAGGCAAGTGCAAATAACAGCAAAATCTGTCAAAACAAAACTGCAAGTAAATACCGATTTTTCAAAAATCTTCTGTTGCTGAAATCGAGAAGTGCAAAACTAATGAAAGTTGGGTAACAACCTGGGGCATGGGCATAAAACATTTCAGATCAATCTGACGTACTGGCTAAGAGAATTAATTTTTTTGGTGACAGTACAAAATCAGTTTCGGGATAACAACTTCCCCAAATCTCACTTTCCTCCCATTAGAGGCTATTCTTGGCACAAAAACGAAACAAAAAGGATAAGGAGAGGTTATTATAGAGGTAATAACTTCCAAGACTCAAAGAAACAAAAATAAACTGAAAGAAAAAATATAATGGGTTGTCTCCCAAAAGCTCTTTCTTTATAGCCATTAAGATAGGCATGATAATTTGGATGATTGTTGTGGGCATGACCCTGCGGGTGCCCACCATAAGGATACCTGGTATCGGATATCAGGAGGCCCGCGGCCCGGAAGGAATCGAGGTCCAGGTCATCGGCA
>NW_025304048.1:0-815 GCF_018294505.1 Triticum aestivum
CTTAGGCTAAATAGCCTCAATATTAGGCATGATGATCTATGGAGATAGATTTACCTAATGGGGCTAAGCAATGAATACATATTGACAAGATGCTAAAACCTTTTAGCATTTAAAACGCCAAGGAGTGATTCTTGCCAAAGTCACATGGAAAGAGTTTTTGCAAGACTCGGTGTCCCAAAACACTGATGAGTAAAATACATGATGCAGATTCCACACACTTTTGTGTTTGGATTAATCATGTATTCCATGGTATGTAAAACAACCAGATATGTCCAATACTCCCAAGGTGTTGCGAGTATGGATACCAAAGTGATCAAATTACTGATCATGGGACAACAGTGAAAGATGTCACAGAGTACTAGAGTAAGTACTGATGACATGGTTCTCTCGCAAGCAGAGATCATGAAGAGTTCGTTGTAAAATGTTACATCGATAGAGTCTTCATCTTTTCTCCATGCGATTTTTGATTTAAATTAAGGGTTTTGTGTAACACACAATGTGGTGGCATAATTAGTTGGAATTTGTTCAAACTAGTTACTATGGCGAATTCTATAACAAGGGCTAAGTATGTTGACGCTTTAGAAGCGACAAAGAAGATGTTGAATCATATAGTTCATTCATGAACTTAGTATAGTTCCAAGATGTCTTTTGACAATGGGACACTACTGTAGGTAGTTGCTCCATAACTCAGTCTGAGGAATCCAGGTTCGACCTGTGATTCACATACATACAAAGCCAAGTCCACACAAAATATGAATTTTGTGAAAACGTGAAAACGCGAGGACATGCAAAGATACACACGGAACTGAAGTCGT
>NW_025304049.1:0-815 GCF_018294505.1 Triticum aestivum
GTTCCTGTCCATGACGTCTGACGAGATCTAGGCTGGCCCCACAGATCAACAGTAGTCCTTCCTGTGCGCTTTGTCCTCACTCATGCGCATCCGGTATCAACTTCCTGTACGACCACCCATCCTCAAATCGCTCCAAGCCCAACATGCTTAACTTTGGAGTTCTTTTCGAATGCACTCTCGAAAAAGGCATTTCTTGCTGATATGAGTAGTTTATCATTCCTATTATGCTAGGCTCTCACATAGAGAGACCAAAAGGGCTGCCCTCTTATTTTATTTTCTTCCTTTATTCTTATCTAGACACATGATGGCTTATTTTTTAATTATTATTGAAATTATGCAACAACATTAATTAACTCAAGTCTTGAAAATTCACACGAAGCCAGTCTAGCAAATGAATAGATTTTGATCTATGTGGTCAGACGAATGCAACCACATGCTTTGACTCCCAATACAATGTACACTCAACAAGGTAAATTTGATGGTTAATGATGCATTCATTGTCAGTGTCTATGAAATTTCATAGTTATTATAACCTACCCATGCAACACACACACCTAAGATGCATGCATATACAACCTTTGCCATCTTATCCACCTCTTCCCAAATATCTGTATGTATTGTCTTTTTCTAGCGAGCTTGATTTGTCAGACTAGTCGCTAAAATGTCATTTGATACATTTAATGCCTAGATCATGGCAAATGTTTAAGTGTATAACTTAGTTTTTAATGGCTGGACCATGGCAACATTACGTATTAAATGTTAGATTGTATGTGATAGTTCTAATGCCAAGACTACATCAACTTCCTTTCGTAAAA
>NW_025304050.1:0-815 GCF_018294505.1 Triticum aestivum
AATACAAGCTATACATCCGGCTGGAGTGGTGAACATGATCATCTAGGACCTGAGAGGCTGGTGGGAGGCGGGCTGCTTCGCCACCATCACAGCTTTTTAGTTGGCTTCTAGGTGATGCCTGTCTTTGCTGGGCTTATCACTGGCTTGTCCAATGCCCTGACTAGCTATTTGTCTTCTGGTGCTCACGGGATGGTGGTTCATGTAAAAAATATCTTTCCTTATCTTGAGAAAGACTGACTTCGGCCTTTCGAATACAAGCTAGACACCATATGGAACATGCAACCACATATGACACCGCGAAGTTAAAGCAAGCAACTGGGATGGTGGTTCATTGCGACTGAGGTCATCAACTCCAGAGCAACTTTTACCATCTCCATCTGCTGACACTGCACCCTTTAAAGCGCTGTAACGTGCCGCGCCTAGCCGTGTAGAGAGCTGGAACGACTTGTCTCTTTTCTTTTTTTCTTCGCTTTCGGCAGACTCTGAAATACCCTTGCATAAAAACACAATAGTGAGAGTATGGGTGAAGTGTGTGCAGAACTTGTGCACTGTAAAAGTAGCAGATAGCAGGTGGCTGAAAAATAAATGACATGAGACATATGATAGCTCTACAACATTGCATGGCAAACAAAATTAGATTCTACTCCTCCAGCACACCACCACATGTGGTCATATCTAAGATAACAGTCGACTGAAAATAAATAGGCCAGTCGATTTTTTTAATGAACCGTCCGATCTATAAGGAATGGGCAGATGGCCTTCGTCTACCTCCCGCCAGTCACTGTTGATGATCTTTCTCGAACCGCCAGCGACCA
>NW_025304051.1:0-815 GCF_018294505.1 Triticum aestivum
CACGAAAAACCAATCGGGGCCCTCTCCGGCACCCTGCCGGAGGGGGCCATCATCACCGGTGGCCATGGAGGAGTATCCCGGAGGGGTCTTCATCACCATGAAGGCCAAGGACCAGAAGGTGGAGGCCATGGAGGAGGAAGCACAAGGGGGAGAACCTCTCCTCCTCTCTTCCGGTGGCGCCGGAGTGCCAGCGGGAGGGGAATCATCGCCACGGTGATCGTCTTCATCAACATCACCATCATCATCACCATCCCCATCTCTTTTACGCGGTCCACTCTCCCGCACCCCGCTGTAATCCCTACTTGAACATGGTGCTTTACGCCACATATTATGATCCAATGATGTGTTGCCATCCTATGATGTTTTGAGTAGTTATCTTTTGTCCTTGGGTTGATTGATGACCTAGATTGGTATGAGTTGTATGTTTTACTTTGGTGCTGTCCTATGGTGCCCTCCGTGTCGCGCAAGCATGAGGGATTCCCGCTGTAGGGTGTTGCAATACGTTCATGATTCACTTATAGTGGGTTGGTGAGTGACCGAAACACAAACCCGAGTAAGAGGGATTGTTGCGTATGGGAATAAAGAGGACTTGATGCCTTAATGCTATGGTTGGGTTTTACCTTAATGATCTTTAGTAGTTGCGGATGCTTGCTAGAGTTCCAATCATAAGTGCATATGATCCAAGTAGAGAAAGTATGTTAGCTTATGTCTCTCCCTCATATGAAACTGCAATAGTGATTATCGGTCTTGTTAACAATTGCCTAGGACAATTCCGCACACCGATCCACCATTATTCCACACTCGCTATTTATATT
>NW_025304052.1:0-815 GCF_018294505.1 Triticum aestivum
TCCTGGCGCGTGACGCTGCGCTGCGGTGATGGTGCGGGGGCGACTGGTGGTAGAGCGTGTGCGGCAGGTGGTGCGGCTCTGACTGGAGTAGGAGCGATGACTCGGTCGAACTCCTCAGTGGTAGGCAGACGGCGAGCAGTGGCCAAAACGGCCAGTGCATACGAGGCTGAAGACGAGACGAATGTCAGAGGCGGCGCCGTGTGGAGAAGCTCCTTCCTGCTGGCAGGACCGCCCCGGACTAAGTCCATGCGGGCAGCCACAAGATCATCTACGAGGTTGTCGAAAGACTCCTCCAGAGCCTTGAGATACTCCACAACCATCTCGATGGCTTCATCTCTTTCTCCCCGATGGCAGGCAAACGCATAGTGGCTGGTGTAGGGCACATGGCATGGGAGGTAGCGGTAGCGACGAGTCTTCATCGTAGGAAGGATGTCCCGAAGGCGAGCTATCGCCTCACGGGCAGCCATCTACATGGCATGCCTCTCCGTAGGCATGGCCCTTCCCACGAAACGGAAGTGGCGAGCAGCAGATCGTCCTCCCTTGAACTGCACCACAGCTTGGTGCATAGACACGTCGTCACTGAGCTTGTGCTGATAGAGTGTGAACTCCGGGCGAGCTGCTGGCCCGATCGCGAGCTTGGTGATGGAGACGAGGAGCTTGACAAACCCCTCAGGCACGTTGGTGAACACTCGATTCTCACAGCTGCTGCCAGCCATCTACAAAAGTAGGCAAAAATTCTGAGTAGTCATGTCATAAATTTATGATGACCAACAGAAAATAGCTACAATTGCAAAATGCTGAAAAAGCACAAAAGA
>NW_025304053.1:0-815 GCF_018294505.1 Triticum aestivum
GAGAAAAAGAGAGAAGGGACAATGTTACTATCCTTTTCCACACGTGTGCTTCAAAGTAGCACCATGATGTTCATGATAGAGAGTCTCTTATTTTGTCACTTTCATATACTAGTGGGAATTTTTCATTATAGAACTTGGCTTGCATATTCCAATGATGGGCTTCCTCAAATGCCCTAGATCTTCATGAGCAAGCAAGTTGGATGCACACCCACTTAGTTTCTTTGATGAGCTTTCATATATTTATAGCTCTAGTGCATCTGTTGCATGCCAATCCCTACTCCTTGCATTGACATCAATCGGTAGGCATCTCCATAGCCCATTGATTTGCCGCGTCAATGTGAGACTTTCTCCCTTTTTGTCTTCTCACACAACCTCAATCATCATATTCTATTCCACCCATAGTGCTATGTCCATGGCTCGCGCTCATATATTGCGTAAAAGTTGAAAGAGTTTGAAAAGGCTAAGTATGAAACAATTGCTTGGCTTGTCATCGGGGTTGTGCATGATGAGAGCATTTTGTGTGATGAAAATGAAGCATGGCCAAACTATATGATTTTGTAGGGATAAGTTTTCTTTGGCTATGTTATTTTGATAAGACATAATTTCTTGATTAGCATACTTGGAGTATTAATATTCTTATGTCAACAATAAACTTTTATCTTGAATCTTTCGGATCTGAACATTCATGCCACAATAGAGAAAAATACATTGAAGAACATGCTAGAAAGCATTCCACATCAAAAAAATCTGTTTTTATCATTTACCTACTCGAGGACGAGCAGGAATTAAGCTTGGGGATGCTTGATCGTCTCCAA
>NW_025304054.1:0-815 GCF_018294505.1 Triticum aestivum
GATCCCATTTGGCCGGACACACTTTCCTGGGTCATGCCCGGCCGCGGAAGATCAACACATCGCAGCCCCACCTAGGCAAAACAGAGAGGCCAGCACGCCGGTCTAAACCTAAGCGCACAGGGGTCTGGGCCCATCGCCCATAGCACACCTGCACGTTGCGTACGCGGCCGAAAGCGGAACTAGCCCCCTTAATACAAGAGCAGGCTTACGTTCCAATCCGGCGCGCGCCGCTCCGTCGCTGACGTCTGAAGTGCTTCGGCTGATACCACGACGTCGGGATACCCATAACTACTCCCACGTAGATGGTTAGTGCGTATAGGCTCGTAGCCGACTCAGATCAAATACCAAGATCTCGTTAAGCGTGTTAAGTATCCGCGAACGCCGAACAGGGCCAGGCCCACCTGTCTCCTAGGTGGTCTCAACCTGCCCTGCCGCTCCGCCACAAAGTAACAGTCGAGGGCCGTCGGGAACCCAGGCCCACCTCTACCGGGATGGAGCCACCTGTCCTTTCAGCCCCCTCGTCAAAATCACTTGCGGGTACTCAATGAGCTGACCCGACTTTAGTCACCATCTGTATAGTATGTATGTATGTATAGTATCTACCCCGTGATCACCTCCCAAGTAATCACGGCCCGATAGTATAGCAAGGCAGACTGACAAGAATGTAGGGCCAATGATGATAATCTAGCATCCTATACTAAGCAATTAGGATTGCGGGTAAGGTATCAATGACTGTAGGAACAATGACAGGCTATGCATCAGAATAGGATTAACGAAAAGTAGTAACATGCTACACTACTCTAATGCAAGCAGTA
>NW_025304055.1:0-815 GCF_018294505.1 Triticum aestivum
GGTCGAAATCGATATAAAGATCACCGGAAACGGATGCACGGTTTGCAAATGGCAAGCAAAACAAGAATGCCACGAATCTGCGATCAACAGCATGATAGCACTTAGAATGCAACAAGTAACAACGCTGCAGCACTCGAACATAGCAACAAAGCATATTACAGTAATCTACAGGAGATTCTTGACAAAAGATGAACACTGAGCTACGGCTAGATCACAACATAACAAGCTCAAACAAGCATGGCAAAAGTGCAAAAGATAACAGGTTCACAGACTTGGTGAAATTACTGGACATAGCAGAAAACAGCATCAGGTAGCAATGTTCAGAGCACGAAATCAACATGCTACAGGAACTTAACATAGCAAAACAAGGAATGGAAGTGTTCTCATAAATGCATATGACAAAAGTCCCTTACTGAGCATAAGCCAAAAAGGACCAGAGGATATGATGGCAACCATGTAAACATAGCAAGTTTCGTGAACAGGTTTCAGACTTGGCAGAAAACAGAGCATGACAGAAACAATAATATGAAGGCATCTTGGTGAGCTTGATGCACTCACCACGAAGCAATGCATGACAAAACAAGCAAACCTACAGCAAGATGGAATGTTTATGAAGCTATCCATGGCAAGAACAAAAGCATAGCATGTATGGATCAACTACAACAAGCTTGGCAATATTGAATATCATGTTAACAATCTGCCAGAAATATTTTATAGCAAAAGTAGAGCAAGATTGAGTCATGCTATGGCACTCCATAATTGCAAAAAAGTGCAGGAATGGATCAATTACAACAATATCTGCAAAACATTCTTAC
>NW_025304056.1:0-815 GCF_018294505.1 Triticum aestivum
CTGTTGTTTGTGCTTTCACTAGTTTTGCATGTGTATGGTGGTCTGAACATTGTAGATTATATCCTATTCCAACTACTTGGGCTGCTTTGAAAACTGCTATCCGTACACGTTGGGTTCCACCATATTATCAACGTGAACTGCTTCAAAAATTGCAGCGTTTAAGACAAGGGAAAAATTCTGTAGAAGAATATTATCAGGAATTACAAACTGGCATGATTAGATGTGGTATTGTTGAGGAGAATGAAGCTATGCTTGCACGTTTTCTGGGTGGATTAAATAGAGAGATTCAGACCATTCTAGACTATAAGGAGTATACTAATATCACTCGTTTATTCCATCTTGCTTGTAAAGCTGAACGTGAAGTGCAGGATCGACAAGCATTGGCGCGATCTAACTTTTCTACAGGCCGACCTTCATCATGGACACCGCGTGCATCTTCTACTTCAACTGCACCAGCACCTCAATCAGGTGCCTCCTCCCGTCGTGATACAAGAAAACAGGCACAACCACTATTATCTGCCAAGAGCGCACCTGCTAGGCCCGCACAGAGTTCTTCTTCTTCCATGGCATCAACAGGGCACACAAGTGATATTATTTGTCGTCGTTGTAAGGGAGGAGGTCATTATGCGAGAGAATGCAAATCTCCGCGTGTGATGATTACTACCGCGGATGGTGGATATGAGTCCGCTAGTGACTATGATGAGGAGACTTTGGCTCTTATTACACGTGAAGAACATGGTGGAGATGATTCTGATCATGAGACGCAATACATGGCTCCTGAAGACGCTGACAGGTATGAATGTTTAGTTGCTCAA
>NW_025304057.1:0-815 GCF_018294505.1 Triticum aestivum
TATATATTGTCCTAACTATATTGTTGCGTACGCTATTATGCAGATTGAAGATTTGGGAATGCAAAATAAGAAACATCCATGATGTTGGGTTCATTGACCCACATATCGTTAATGGACATGTGTTACAACATCACCCCGAAGACGTGGAGAAAGACCTGTACAAGTTTCTTAGAAAGCATCAACTCAAAAGTCATATTCTATTTCCTTACCATTTTGGGTGAGTGTTTCTCTCTTGTGCCCATTCTCTTTTGTTTACTCCATGCATGGTATGTCTAATCGATGAGTTATGCATGACTGTGCATGTAACGTGTCCGCAGGTTTCACTGGATTCTGCTAAATATTGAACTTCACACCTCCAGAGTTCTAATCATGGACTCTATGGATTTGGATCCAAAGCGTTGGGCCGACATGAGAAAAATGCTGCAAAAGTAATTATTTTCAATCATTTGAGCTCTATATCGATCGGTCTCTTTCGTTCATTTCCTAATATCAAGTAACTAATAACTTCCTTATTCATTTAATTTTCTTTGCCCTGTAGGGTTTGGAGACGGTTCTCAGAAGAAATTGTCGGTGAATTCAAACATGAGCTAGATTTCAGAAGGTTAGTTAATGTGGATAAGCAGCCACCGGGGACCAATCTATGTGGATACTATGTTTGTGAGAACATCCGGAGACACACCACGGAGCGGAAGGCATCGGATAGCGTGCGGACCGCGACGGATAACTTGCGGAGGAGGCTTAGTCCAGAAGCTCGCTTCCGACCAATTCAAGAAGAATTAGCAGGATTTTTCATGAGGGAAGTCATCAATCCTAAA
>NW_025304058.1:0-815 GCF_018294505.1 Triticum aestivum
ACTGCAGCTAAGCCTCCGAGTGGAAGGCTGGCTTACCACTCGGTAGGATTTTGATAAACTTAGGCGAGCCCTTGGACTGCAGCTAAGCCTCCGAGTGAAAGTCTGGCTTACCACTCGGTGGGATTTTGATAACTTAGGCGAAACGGATTCGCAGCTAAGCCTCCGAGTGAGAGTCTAGCTCACCACTCGGTAGGATTTTTACAAACTTAGGCGAAACGGATTCGCGGCTAAGTCACCCACTGAGGGGGAGTTTTTATGTGGACAAAAATAAAAAGTGACAGAAATTATGGAGGAACTATGACACTATTATTTTGAGGTCCATGAGCTACAGAAGTACTTTATTGCAACTCATCCGAGTGATAAAGCTTAAGTGTAAAATGGGCGGAGTAGCTCCGCGTTCCAAGCTCGGGGCTCGTCGATATTATGCTCGACGTTGTAAAGACGATACGCCCCGTTGTGGAGGACCTTGGTGACGATGAAGGGGCCTTCCCAAGAAGGAGCAAGCTTGTGTGGTTTGTGCTGATCCACTCGGAGAACCAAATCCCCTTCCTGGAAGGCTCGACCTCTCACATTTCTGGCGTGGAAACGGCGCAAATCTTGTTGGTAGATGGTCGAACGGATCAGAGCCATTTCCCTTTCTTCCTCTAAAAGGTCGACTGCGTCCTGCCGCGCTTGTTCAGCTTCTGCTTCGTTGTAGATTTCAACTCGAGGAGCATTGTGGAGAAGATCACTCGGCAAGACTGCTTCAGCTCCATAGACCAAGAAGAATGGAGTTCTTCCGGTCGACCGATTAGGCGTGGTCCGCAGTCCCCAGA
>NW_025304059.1:0-815 GCF_018294505.1 Triticum aestivum
AACTAGCTCTATAGCCTAGTACAAAGAATTTTACACTAGAGTTGAACTAGCTCTATAAGCTAGTTCAAATACTCTTAAAATGGAGTTGAACTAGCTCTATAGCCTAGTACAAGTAATTTTACACTAGAGTTGAACTAGCTCTATAAGCTAGTTCAAACAAATTTACACTAGAGTTGAACTAGCTCTATAAGCTTGTACAAATAATGTTAGACTAGAGTTGAACTAGCTCTATAAGCTGGTTCAAATAATTTTACACTAGAGTTGACTAGCTCTATTGTCTAGTACAAATAATTTTACACTAGAGTTTAACTAGCTCTATAGCCTAGTACAAATAATTTTACACTTGAGTTGAACTAGCTCTATAAGCTTGTACAAATAATTTTAGACTAGAGTTGAACTAGCTCTATAAGCTAGTTCAAATTATTTTACACTAGAGTTGACTAGCTCAATATCCTTGCACAAATAATTTTACACTAGAGTTGAACTAGCTCTATAAGCTTGTACAAATAATTTTAGACTAGAGTTGAACTAGCTCTATAAGCTAGTTCAAATAATTTTACACTAGAGTTGAACTAGCACTATAAGCTAGGTCAAATAATTTCACACTAGAGTTGAACTAGCTCTCTAAGATAGTTCAAATAATTTTACACTGGAGTTGAACTAGCTCTATAGCCTAGTAGAAATAATTTAACACTAGAGTTGAACTAGCTCTATAAGCTAGTTCAAATACTCTTAAAATGGAGTTGAACTAGCTCTATAGCCTAGTACAAGTAATTTTACACTAGAGTTGAACTAGCTCTATAAGCTTGTACAAA
>NW_025304060.1:0-815 GCF_018294505.1 Triticum aestivum
GCCGTTTCGTGGACTATTACTCACTGTTTTTGGGTCCCGGAGTGATTTACACGATTAACGAACCCTGGGTGCGTTTCCATTTCGGTCATCAACACTCGCAGTTTTGGCAGATTCTGAGCCGTTTCGTGGACTATAACTGACCATTTTTGGGCCCCAAACAAATTTCCATAGTTGTTGAACCCCAAGGCGCGCTTACGTGTAGGTCATCAACACTCACAGATTTGGCCGATTCTAGACCGTTTCGTGGACTATTACTCACTCTTTTGGGGTCCCGGAGTGATTTCCACGATTAACGAACCCTGGGGTGCATTTACGTTTCGGTCATCAACACTCGCGGTTTTTATCGATTCTGACCCGTTTTATGGACTATTACTCACCGTTTTGGGGCCCCAAAGCAATTTCCATTGTTGTTGAACCCCAAGGTGCGATTACGTGTCGGTCATCAACACTCACAGTTTTGGCCGATTCTGGCCCGTTTCATGGAATATTACTCATTGTTTTGGGGTCCCGGAGTAATTTCCACGATTAACGAACCCTTGGGTGCGTTTACGATTTGGTCATGAACACTCGCGGTTTTGGTCGATTCCGACCCGTTTCATGGACTATTACTCACCGTTTTGGGGCCCCAAACCGGTTTCGTAGTTGTTGAACCCCAAGGTGCGCTTACGTGTCGGTCATCAACACTCATAGTTTTTGCCGATTCTGGCACGTTTCGTGTACTATTACTCACTGTTTTGGGGTCCCGTAGTGATTTCCATGATTAACGAACCCTGGGGTGCGTTTACGTTTCGGTCATCAACACTCGCGGTTTAGGC
>NW_025304061.1:0-815 GCF_018294505.1 Triticum aestivum
GATAAAAAGAGCACCAACCAAAACAGTGGTGTCCGCTTTGATGCAGCAACCGAGAATGGGCGAAAGGTCACATATTATGGTTACATAGAGGAGATATGGGAACTTGACTATGGACCCTCCTTTAAGGTCCCTTTGTTCCGGTGCAAATGGTTCAAGCTAACAGGAGGTGGGGTAAAGGTGGACGAGCAATACGGAATGACAATGGTGGATTTCAACAATCTTGGTTACCTTGACGAACCATTCGTCCTTGCCAAAGATGTCGCTCAGGTTTTTTATTTGAAGGACATGAGTAGCAAACCGAGGAAACGGAAAGATAAGAAAACGATCAGTACATCATGCGATGATCCAAAGCGCCACATTGTTCTTTCAGGGAAAAGAAACATCGTGGGAGTGGAGGACAAGACAGACATGTCAGAAGATTATAATATGTTTGGTGAAATTCCGCCCTTCAAAGTGAACACTGACCCAAGCATTAAGTTAAATGACGAGGATGCTCCATGGATACGGCACAATCGTAAGCAAGCAGGGACATAAGGGAAGAATTGATGTGTAATAATTTATTGTACCAAACTTTGTATTTGGTCGATGAATGATGTATCAAACCTTTTGTCAAACCTTCAACGGATTTTAAAATGAATTAGTTTTATTTTTCTGATTTTTTTGATATATAATTGTATTTTTAAGATTTTAAAATGAATTAGTTTTATTTTTCTGATTTTAAAAGGAAAAAGGAAGAAGAAGAAAGAAGGAAAAAGGAAGAAAAAAACAGAAGAAAAAAACAGAAGAAAAAAGGAAAAACAGAAGAAAAAAACAAA
>NW_025304062.1:0-815 GCF_018294505.1 Triticum aestivum
GCGAGCGCCCCCTCTTCCTCCTCCTTCTCCGTGGGGAAAGCGGCGGGGCGGCGGCGTCGGGAGAGGAGAGGGCGGCGTCGCGGCGTCTCACGGCGTCGGGGCGGCGTCGCGGCGTCGGGGCGGCGTCGAGGCGGCGGGGCAGCGGCGTCGGGAGAGGAGAGGAGAGGGGAAGGGGATCGAGGGCGAGGGCGAGAAGGGGATCGAGGGCCGGGGAGGAAAAATATGGATGGGGGCACAATACTAATGGCGCACCACCCCCCGGTGCGCCATAAGTATATCCACACTAATGGCGCACCTCACCCTGGTGCGCCATTAGTACTTTTTTTTTATTTCTGCTCGAGCCAACAGGTTATCTCCCACCTGACCTGATCCACACCAAGTCCCCTCTACTAGCTCGACTAGTCAGTAGCCAGTTCTCACACCAGGAGGTCCTGGGTTCGAATCCCAGGCTCCACAAATTTTTTTTATCATTTAAAAAGCTGTTTGATACTTATTTATGTTTAAATATGTTCAAACTTGTTTAAATAATAACAGTAATATTTTTTATAAGACAGTAGCATTTAAAAAGCTGTTTGATACTTATTTTTTTTATAAGACGGTGCGCGGGGTGCGGGGGGTCGGCGGCGGCGGTTGGGTAGGGGAATCGAGGGTGCGGTGGGTCGGCGGCGGCCGGTGGACTTGGGGGGTGCTCGGCGCCGAGGGGGACCGGATCTGGCGAGGTGGGATAGTGGTCGAGATGGAGGGGGATCGCGGTGGGCTCCACAAATTTTTTTTAGCATTTAAAAAGTTGTTTGATACTTATTTGTGTTTAAATA
>NW_025304063.1:0-815 GCF_018294505.1 Triticum aestivum
AAAAAGAAGGAGAGGAAAAAGGAAAATAAGAAGAAGAAGAAAGGAGAAGAAGAGGAGAGGAAGAAGATGAGAAATAAATAAGAAGAAGAAAAAAGAAGAAAAAGAAGAGGAGAAGAAGAAAGGAATAGAGGAGAAGAAGAGAATTCTATTTTCTCTTCTTCTCCTCTATTCCTTTCTTCTTCTCCTCTTTTTTTCTTCTTTTTTTTCTTCAATCTTCTCCTCTATTAATATCTTCTTCTCCTCTTTTTATTTCTTCTTCGTCTTCTTATTTTTTATCGGATATGTCGTTGTCGATATACTCCGTGCCCCGATAACTTCAACACGAGGGGGGGGGGGTTCGACCTACCCCCTCCCCGATAACATTATTTTCCCATGTATGTATGTCGTCGTTGTCGATATAACCCCCTCCCGGATAACTTCGACCGTGATAACTTATACCACGGGAGCACCCCCCGGCCCTCTCGCTCGACCAAAACTCTCGAGGACACCCAAACCCTAGAAAAAAACAATGTCGGTCTCCTACCCCCTCCCGCCGCGCCCCTACCCTTGAAGCGTTGCCGAGGCCACCCCAAACCCGGAATAAGCTAGGTCTACGTTTGCACTAATATATCCACCTGCTGTCATGTTTGTGTAATAATTGCCATGTTGTAATATTTGCAGAAACAATGGAGCACGGACGAGACGAGGAAGCAGAAGAGGTGTTGGGGGACATAATCTTAGCCGGAGGTGATGTCTTGTCGTATCTTAACGACAATGATGGTCTGGAAGAACAGGGTGAAGAAGCAGGCTACGGTGATCGAAGAGTGGAGGAGGAA
>NW_025304064.1:0-815 GCF_018294505.1 Triticum aestivum
CTCTCTCTCTCTCTCTGAGGATATGCACGCGCGACAATTGAAACATAGGTTAAATTTATTTAAAATGCCTCCCGTACACGATGATGCATGTGTACTTCTCTATATAGCACATGCAAATTGACATAAATAATTTAATCTATCAAGTACAACCCCGTCCACTTGTTTCCAGCTACCTTTTACCCTTGATGGGTGCATATTTCTTGAGGCAACCTCATTGTCACTAATCCAATTGTGCTTGCCTCTTCTCAAAAACTTTCCACCCCTATATAAAGTGTGTGCCATTGACATCTTTCACTGGTGGAAAAAGGGCCTTTGGTCGCGGTTCGCAACTGCCATTAGTCGCGGTTGCGCAACCGCGACCGAGCGGGCGCGACTAAAGGCCCCCCCCCTTTAGTCGCGGTTGCTTAAGAACCGCGACTAAAGGCCCGTCCACGTGGGCGCCAGGTGGCCGTCGGGGCGGAGGACCTTTAGTCGCGGTTCTTGTGGCTAACCGCGACTAAAGGCCGCCACAGGTTTTTGAAAAAAAAATTGAAATTTTTTTTTTCAAATTTCTGAATTATTTTAACCTCTAGTCTCTAATCACCACCCCTCATCACTTCTCAATTTATTCTTTTATCACCCCTCATCATTCCAAATCATCTAAGTTATGCCCATTTTTACAAATTTCAGAGAGATTTTGCAAATAAAGTCAAAATTCACATTTGCAAATTTTCCCAACAACTAGACCACATATCACATGAGAAACTTATTTTCTTTTATTTTTTTGACATTTCCATTATTTTCTTTTATTTTTTTTAAAACTGAAAAGGCGATCC
>NW_025304065.1:0-815 GCF_018294505.1 Triticum aestivum
CGCGCCGGCGTGCCCCGCCGTCGGTGCCCCGGCGGCGTCGGCCCGCCCTACGGGCGAGTGCCCGCTCGGGTGCGCCCGGGACCGGTGCCCGTTCGCCCGTTAGGGCTCCCCCTGAGCCACTGACCTTGGGGCCCCACCCCAGAACGTTTTAAAAAAGAAGAAGAAAAGAAAAGGGAATTAAAATAAATAAATAAAAAAAGTATATAAAAATAAATAAAACAATAATTAAAATAAAAATAAATTTAATTAATTAACTAAATTAATTAAGTTAATTAACCTTAATTAATTAATCTAATTAACCTCTTAGCTTAATTAAACAGTAATTAGTTTAACTAAATCCTAATTAACCTAACAGAGTATGACAGGTGGGTCCCATTGGACCCACGCGTCAGTTTGACCCAGTCAACCCCTGTTGACTGCTGATGTCAGCATGACGTCATGCTGACGTCATAAATCCATTTTCCGAATTAATTAAATAATTAAATAAATTCCAGAAATTAATAAAATCTTTAGAAAATCATATCTTTTAATCCGTAACTCGGATTAAAATATTTTCAACATGAAAGTTGCTCAGAACGACGAGATGAACCCGGATACGTAGCCCGTTCGTCCACCACACACCCCTAACATATCAAACCCGCAACTTTCCCCCTCCGGTTCATCTATCAGAAAACACGAAACACCGGGAATACTTTCCCGGAGGTTTTCCCCCCTTCACCGGTATCACCTACTACCGCGTTAGGGCACACCGAACACCGCGTATTGCCTTGTTATATTTTGTGATGCTTTGTTTGCTCTGTATTCATTATTTCTTC
>NW_025304066.1:0-815 GCF_018294505.1 Triticum aestivum
CACATGCTATGTGGATGAAATGATGATATCATGCCAACTTTCAACCTTTTCAGAGTTCATTTGAAATGCTTTTCAATTTTAGGGTCTTATAGCTCAAAATAATTAGTAAATGCATGAAAAATAACAAATGAACTCATAAATGATTGAAAAATGATGAGGTGGCTTTGAATGGTGCATTTTGAACACACAAAAAGTCAGGAGTTCAGATAAGTTTAAAAAAATGAAATCCCTTTGTAACAGACGAGTTTCCGGATGAAATCCTGATACTTTGAAACAGATTGTCCGTTTTGTACACGAAGTGCATCCAGTTTTTGCCGTAACCCTCTCAACTTTCTTGCACATGCTATGTGGATGAAATGATGATATCATGCCAACTTTCAACCTTTTCAGAGTTCATTTGAAATGCTTTTCAATTTTACGGTCTTGTGGCTCAAAATAATTAGTAAATGCATGAAAAATAACAAATGAAGTCAGAAATGATTGAAAAATGATTATGTGGCTTTGAATGGTGCATTTTGAACACACAAAAAGTCAGGAGTTCAAATAAGTTTTAAAAAATGAAATCTCTTTGTAACAGACGAGTTTCCGGATGAAATCCTGATACTTTGAAAGAGATTGTCCGTTTTGTACACGATGTGCATCCAGTTTTTGCCGTAACCCTCTCAACTTTCTTGCACATGCTATGTGGACGAAATGATGATATCATGCCAACTTTCAACCTTTTCAGAGTTCATTTGAAATGCTTTTCAATTTTAGGGTCTTATAGCTCAAAATAATTAGTAAATGCATGAAAAATAACAAATGAAGTCCAAAAT
>NW_025304067.1:0-815 GCF_018294505.1 Triticum aestivum
GGGGACGGCGCGACGGGGACGGGGACGGGCCCGGGACGGCGACGGAGACGAGGGCGGCGACGGGGGCGGCGACGGGGACGAGGATGGGGGCGGCGACGGCAACGGCGCGCGACGGGGGCGGCGTCGATCGATCGGGAAGAAACAGAAGGGGAGAATGGAATTTTTCGAAGTGTTGTATATATAGAAGGCACCTTTAGTACCGGTTGGAGCCACCAACCGGTACTAAAGGTCTGTTTTGGCTAGCCCAAGCGGCGGGAAGCGACCCCCTTTAGTACCGGGTGGTGGCTCCAACCGGTACTAAAGGCCCCCCCTTTAGTACCAGTTGGTGCCACGACCCGGTACTAAAGGGTGTGCGCTGCCAGGCGAGGGGCGCAGAAGTTTAGTCCCACCTCGCTAGCCGAAGGGCGCTCACACCTGCTTATAAGCCCCGCCGCCGTTGCTGTCTCGAGCTCCTCTCTAAAGCAGGCCTTCTAGGCCTATCTCTGCTACTCTGCCCTGTGGGGCCTATTGGGCTTGCGGGCCTGCATCCTGGCCCAACAACAGGTTGGGTTTCTAGTCGTATGCAGGCCGCTGTGGCCCGGTAGGTGGGCTTTTTTCATTTAGTTTTTTTCTTTTCTACTTTATTTATTTTGTTTTATTTATTTTTCGTTGTTTTTTGCTGTATTTAGAGTTTCTTTGTGAATATTTTTGATAGTTTTTAGAAATTTTCAGTTAGTGCCGGTAGTTTTTAAATTTGAATAGTTTAAATTTTGAATTATTTGAAATTTGTGTGAATCACTAGTTTGTGAATAACTTAACTTTAAAAATACATTTTC
>NW_025304068.1:0-814 GCF_018294505.1 Triticum aestivum
ATGACGACCTTCTGCTGGAGGTGGCCACGAAGAAGACCGCAACGGAGATTTGGAGCAGCCTGAAGGCCCGGTTCGTCGGGGCCGATCGCGTGCGTGCGGCGCGGCTCGGCACATTGCGTGGGGAGTTCGAGCTCCTGCGCATGGTGAGCGGCGAGTCACTGGATACTTTCGCCCGGAAGATCAGCGGCATGGCGGCGCGCTGCGCCGGGCTGGGAGCGACCCTCGATGAACCGGCGAAGGTTAAGAAGCTCCTGGACTGCGTCCCGGATCGCCTGTACGCGGCGGTCGCCGGGATGGAACAGTTATGTGACCTGGAGACGCTGCAGTTCGACGACGCACTCGGGCGCCTGAAGGCGTTCGATGAGCGGCTGCGTCGACGCAGGCAGGCGGGCGGTGAGCTGGCGGACGGCGAGCTGCTGTACACGGCGGCGTAGTGGCGTCCTCGGGATCGGCAGCGGGGAGGTGCGCGGGACGACGACGACGCACGTAGCAACGCATCGGGCTTCGACAACAGCCGGCGCGGGCGCTGCTACAAGTGCGGCGAGCGCGGTCACATGAAGCGGGAATGCCCGCAGCCGAAGAAGGCGCCAGCGGCGGAGCATAATATGATGGTGGACGATGGCATCAAGGACGGTGGCCTGCTCTGAGCTGTGGCTTAGGGAGGTGAAATGTAGGGCAAATAAGCCGCGGGTGGCGTGTCGGGCGTGACCAGCTCGTGTATGGGCGCGAGCAGGACGCGTCGGGCACGCCGGGTCCGCGGCGAGTAGTGCGTGCGTGCGTGCAGGCCCAGCACGGGTGTGTGCAGTGTGTGTGT
>NW_025304069.1:0-814 GCF_018294505.1 Triticum aestivum
CTTTAACTAAAAAAACAAACTAGTTCTATTAATTTCCTTACTATAAATAGAATAAAGTAGTACTTACTACAAATAAACTAGCTAGTTTAACTAGTTCTATTATTTTTCTAACTAATTCTATTAAACACTTTCTAAGTAGTACTTACTAAAAGTTATCGGGGAGGGGGGTACATATATCGACAACGACATACCTGATAAAAAATAAGAAGAGGAAGAAGACGAAAAAAAAGAGGAGAAGAAGAAAGGAATAGAGGAGGAGATCGAAGAAAAAAAAGAAAAAAAGAGGATAAGAAGAAGGAATAAAGGAGAAGAAGAAAAAATAGAATAATATATTATTCTATTTCTTCTTCTTCTCCTCTATTTCTTCTTCTTCTACTCTTTTTTTTCTTCTTTTTCATCTTCTTATTTATTTCTCCTCTACTTACTCTCCTCTTCTTCTTATTCTTCTTCTTCTTCTCCTTCTTCCTCTTCTTATTTTCCTTTTTTCTCTCCTTCTTTTTCTTCTAAATATGAACATACATAAATGACTTCTAAATATGAAAAATCTAAACTACACATCTAAATTAATACATCTAAATTACAACAACTAAATTAACTACACATCTAACTACACATCCAAATTAATACAACTAAATTACAAATCTAAATTAAACTACGTACAGTACTATAGCTAGGGGGCGCGGCGGCAGCGGCGGCGGCCATTACAGGGAGGAGGAGGAGGGGACCGGGGCGGCGCTCACAGGGTGGCGGAGGGCGACGGCGACCGCGGCGGGCCGGGGGCGGAGGGCGGCGACGGTGACGTATACGGGGCGAT
>NW_025304070.1:0-814 GCF_018294505.1 Triticum aestivum
ACTAAAGCTCCTCCCTTTTAGTCGCGGTTTGTGGCACGAACCGGAACTAATGGGGTTGAGACCTTTAGTCCCGGTTCGTGCCACGAACCGGTACTAAAGGTCCCATTTTCAAACTCTACCCCCCCCCCAGGGATCGCCTTTTCAGTTTTAAAAAAAATAAAAGAAAATAATGGAAATGTCAAAAAAATAAAAGAAAATAAGTTTCTCATGTGATATGTGGTCTAGTTGTTGGGAAAATTTGCAAATGTGAATTTTGACTTTATATGCAAAATCTCTCTGAAATTTGTAAAAATGGGCATAACTTTTGCATACTAACTCGGATGAAAAAGTTTTTTATATGAAAAATCATCTACTCGAAAAGTTGCATCATTAGGATAACTGACAGTTGCTTACAACTCGTGTACATAAGATAATTATAATTTCTTCCTGTTGTGAACTCTTGCGCTCAGAGCTGCTGATAGCTGGTGGTTAAAATAATCTTGGGGTTCTTAGGCACATGTAGCTGCCAATAGCTGGTCAATCTATTTATATATAAAATGTACTTGATGGGCTCACGAGAAAAAAGAGAAAATGGAACTCCACAATAATTAGATAGATCCGTTCGCTTAATTCATAGAGAAAGAAACATAACCGTTGGATTAAGACAATTTTTTTACAACATAAATCGATTGAAAATTTACCCACCATTGCCATTACATAAAATTTATATATAAAAAGTACTTGATGGGCTCACCAGAAAGAAGAGAAAATGCTAGAAAACTCCACAATAATTAGATAGATCCGTCCGCTTAATTCATAGAGAAAGAAACATAAC
>NW_025304071.1:0-814 GCF_018294505.1 Triticum aestivum
TAAATGCACCCCGTGGTTCGTTAATCGTGGAAATCACTCCGGGGGCCCAAAAAAGTGAGTAATAGTCCATGATACGGGCCAGAATCAGCCAAAACTATGAGTATTGATGATCGACACGTAAGCGCACCTTGGGGTTCAACAACTATGGAAATCACTTCGGGACCTGAAAACAGTGAGTAATAGTCCACAAAACACGTTAGAATTGGCCAAAATTGTGAGTGTTGTTGACCGACACGTAAACACAACCCGGGGTCATTTCGGGACCCCCATAACTAAGTAATAGTCCAAGAAACGGGCAAGAATCGGCCCAAACTGTGATTGTTGATGACCTACACTTAAGCGCACCTTGGGGTTCAACAACCATGGAAATCGCTTTGGGGCGCCAAAAGGTGAGTAACAGTCCACGAAACGGGTCAGAATCGACAAAAACCGCGAGTGTTGATAACCAACCCGTAAGCGCACCCAGGGGTTCGTTAATCGTGGAAATCACTTCGGGGCCCCAAAAAAGTGAGTAATAGTCCACGAAACGGGCCAGAATCGGCCAAAACTGTGAGTGTTGATGACCGACACGTAAACGCACGCCGGGGTTCGTTAATCGTTGAAATCACTCCGGGACCCCAAAACAGTGAGTAATAGTATACAAAAAAAGGCAAGAATCGGACAAAAGTGTAAGTGTTGATGACCGAAACGTAAACGCACCCGCGGTTCGTTAATCGTTGAAATCACTTCGATACTCCAAAACAGTGCGTAATACTCCACGAAACGGGCCAGAATCGGCCAAAACTGCGAGTGTTGATGAGCGACACATAAATGC
>NW_025304072.1:0-814 GCF_018294505.1 Triticum aestivum
CACGAAAATCAAAGCTTCGATAAAAACGGATACACCCAATACGTCGAAACTCATTGCCCAAGGGTATAGAAAGACGGTTTCCACATCAAAAACAACAAAAACGAGCGCAAACATATAATAGCGTATTCGGAATTGTACCCAAGCCCCTCCCATGGGTTCTATACCCGATTCATAACTAGAAAGCTTCTCTGGTCCTTCACTAACCGGGGCTAAAAGTCCTGAAATCGAAAATGCCAAAATAGGAATAAGGCTTGCTATTATTAGAAATGTCCAAAAAATATCATATTCGTGAAGCAGAAACATAATGTACTCCCATTAATGTGGAATAGGCGGAACTTAAATTAGTCAATTCAATTCAGCATTGTCAATTTATCCAGAACTTCTCTCTTTTCCTCGGTGAAACAAGAATCTTTTTTGTTCAAACAAAAGCGCTTAGTTTAGCCTTTGTTTCCTCTGTGCTGCATCTTCTTTAAAGATACATCCAATGGAATCCCAACTCCCTTTCTTTTGGATTTCCATTCTATTTAGATATGGTGTATGTAGATCTAATTCTTATATAAAGAAAACTTTCTCGTTTCACTTTGTCTCGCTTTCTCTAGAATCTCTAGAAAAAAGAATAGCTCTATCCTTTATTTCATATTTAATAATAAAATAATAAGAGACTATTAAATAAAAATGAGAATACTACTAAATTAGAACCTAATTAAGATAGTAGGACTAATCTATGCAGTAGAATTAATGAGAAGTAATACTATAAAATAAAAATAAAGAACTCTATTTCAGAACTATGAGACAGAATATTCTGTTTTCTTAT
>NW_025304073.1:0-814 GCF_018294505.1 Triticum aestivum
GGGGGTAGCAATGCCACCGGAGCGTCGTACCGGGCCCTCATACATGCGGGGTGGTGTTGTGGCATGTCCGAAGAGGCAGCACGAGGTGTTGTGGCATGTCCGAAGAGGCAGCATGCGGGGTGGTGTTGTGGCCCCCCTCACGAACGGCGCCGCCGCCGGCACCCGGAGGGGGGAAACGGACGCGTCGAGTCTACACGGAGTGGATGTAGCTGTGGGCCTGGCCCGGATGTTGCTCCAAAGTGTTCCTATGGGCCGACCTAACACAATCGGGTGGAGAGGTCCACTGGTCAAAGCCCGTCCGTGCAAAGTCAAAGGGCTAGATCCCGTGGTCAAACGCTACAGGGTTAGGCGGGACGGGGGCCCTGGGGGGTAGCAATGCCACCGGAGCATCGTACCGGGCCCTCATACATGCGGGGTGGTGTTGTGGCATGTCCGAAGAGGCGGCACGCGTCTCCGGTGCGTGGCCCCCCTCACGGACGGCAATGAAACGGTGGTAGACGTTTTGCGGTAACGATGCAGCGTGAATATTATTAAATACTTGGAGCGCGATAAAATCATGGGTTTTTTACACAACGTGGGCACATGTGCTATAGGACTGATGGTAATTTTTCATAATTTTTTGTGATGGAGAAGTATCTGAACACTTCCCTCTACGCGGATTGCTCTTCGCACGTCTACGACTGTGGCCGGCGGCCTTCGGGGGGTAGCATACCGTAAAATCTTGCGTAGGCGGCCTCTCACAAGTCTGGTAGTGTTGAGGCGGTTGCAAACGCCCAGCACGCGTCTCCGGTGCGTGCCCCCCCTCACGGACGGC
>NW_025304074.1:0-814 GCF_018294505.1 Triticum aestivum
GGTTCCGTCAGCACGACGGCGTGGTGACGGTGTTGGTGATATGATCGGCGCAGGGCTTCGCCTAAGCACTACGACAATATGACCGAGGTGGTAAACTATGGAGGGGGGCATCACACACGACTAAGACAAATCTTGGTGTGCCTTTACAGTGCCCCCTGCCCACTTATATAAAGGAGGGGGAGAGGCCGGCGGCCAGGAGGGAAGCGCCATGGGGGGAGTCCTACTGGACTCCTAGTCCAAGTAGGATTCGCCCCCCCCCCCTTTTCCTTCTTCCATCGGAGGGAATAGGAAGGAGAGGGAGAGGGAAAGGGAAGGGGGCGCCGCCTCCTCCTCCTTGTCCTATTCGGACTCCCAAGGAGGGGGGGGGGGCTACCCCCCGCGGGCTTCCCTCTCTCTCTCTCTCTCCCTTAGGCCCATGTTGGCCCAACACTTCCCCGGGGGTTTCGGTAACCCCTCGGTACTCTGGTAAAATACCCGAATCACTCGGAACCATTCCGATGTCCGAATACAACCTTCCAAAATATGAATCTTTACCTCTCGACCATTTTGAGACTCCTCGTCATGTCTCCTAGGAAGAAAGCTACACCTGCTGCCACTACACCTGCTGCTCCTCCAAGAAGGTCTCCCAGGAAGAAAACTACCAATGCTGGTACAGCCTCTACCTCTGCCGCAGGAAACAGGTCAACTTTTTAAGCTCCAAGACAGAGTGGAAGAAAAAGGACTTCTTCATACAAGTTGAAAGAGTACTTCTATGCTTCTGGGAACTAGATGCCTTTGTCTTTGTTGGCTTTCAGAACCTATGATGCCTATGTTG
>NW_025304075.1:0-814 GCF_018294505.1 Triticum aestivum
CGAGTGTTGATGACCGACACGTAAGTGCACCTTAGGGTTCAACAACTATGGAAATCACTTCGGCACCCCAAAACGGTGAGTAATAGTCCACGAAGCGGGTCAGAATTGGCCAAAATTGTGAGTGTTGACGACGGACACGCAAATACATCACGAGGATCGTAAGTCGAGGAAATCGCTCTGGGACCCCAAAACGGTGAGTAATAGTCAACGAAACGGACCAGAATTGGCCCAAATTGTGAGTGTTTGTGACCGACACGTAAATGCACCCCGGGGTTCGTCGATCGTGAAAATCACTCCGGGTCCTCAAAATAGTGAGTAATAGTCCACGAAACGGGTTAGAATCGGACAAAACTGCGAGTGTTGATGACCAACACGTAAGCTCTCCTTGGGGTCAACAACTATGGAAATCGCTTGAGGACACCAAAACAGTGAGTAATAGACCACGAAGCGGGTCAGAATTGGCTAAAACTCTGAGTGTTTGACGACGGACACGTAAAGGCACCCTAGGGATCGTCAATCGTGTAAATCGCTCTGGCACCCCCCAAAACGGTGAGTAATAGTCCACGAAACAGACTAGAATTGGCCCAAATTGTGAGTGTTGATGACCGACATGTAAATGCACCACGGGGTTCGTCAATCATGGAAATCACTTCAGGACCACAAAACTGAGTAATAGTCCAACAAACGGCTCAAGCTGCGATTCTTTACGATCAACACGTATGCACACCTTGGGGTTCGACAACCATGGACATCGCTTTAGGACACCCAAAATGGTGAGTAATAGTCCACGAAACGGGTCAGAATCGATAAAAAC
>NW_025304076.1:0-814 GCF_018294505.1 Triticum aestivum
AATTGTCACACCCTAGCTAGTCATGCATTAGAGTGTTGCATCATGTTTACTCTTTCATCAGAAACTTGAAATGGGGATGACAGAACCCCCAGTCCCCTCTGAAACCAACTAGGGTTACTAAAATAATTTTTCAATGAACCTGAAATGCCCTTCTAAAATGCCCATCATTTTTGCCTTGGTTCAGAACCTCTGCCAAAAGTGGTGCACATTTTCCTAGGCCATCCTAAGGTTTTTGATTTAAATCATAAATATTTGAATCTGGGCATTTAAAATAATATAAAATATTTAAATGCTCAAATATCTCCAAACTGAAATGTTTCATGTTGGAAATAATCCAACTATGGACCAGGAGTAGTTTGGTGATTTTTGGAGTTGCCTAGGTATTTTATTTAATTCAACAAAGTTGCAGATATATTAAATAAAAAACAGAAATAGAAAAAAGGGGGAAAACTTACCTGTGTGGCCCAGCCAGCTGGCCGGCCCAGCTAGCCAGCCCAGCCCACCACTGCCGTCGTCCTCCTGGCGCCAGTCGGCCAGGCGTGTGGCCGGCGCGCGCGCACGGCCACCGCGCCACGCCACCTGCTCGCCTGCTTGCCTGCCCTCCCCTCCTCGCTCGGTGTCCCCGGACGACGCCACGCCTCCCCCCCTGCTCTCTCTCACTCTCCCCCGACTCTCCCTCGCTCTCTCTCTCTCCCGGCCGAACACCACCGTCGCCGCCGTTCGCCATAGCCACCGTCTCCGACCACCCCTCGCTCCCCCGACTAGCTCAGAAGCTCCGCCTCGACTCCCTCTTCCTCCCCACCGCTCCACGGGT
>NW_025304077.1:0-814 GCF_018294505.1 Triticum aestivum
AAAAACTGGATGAACTTCGTGTACAAACTGCACAATCTCTTTCGAAGTATCAGGGTTTCGGACGAAAACTCATCTGTTACAAAGGCCGGCACTTCATTTTTTTAAACTTATTGCATCTCCAAACTTTTTTTGCGTTCAGTATGCACCATTCAAAGCCACGTCATCAACTTTCAACCGTTTCTGACATCATTTGCTATTTTTCATGCATTTACTGATTTGTTTTAAGCTAAATGACCCTGAAATTGAAAAACACTACAAATGAACTCTGAAAAGGTTGAAACTTTTCATGGTATCATCATTTCACCCACATAGCATGTGCAAAAAAGTAGAGAGGTTTACGGCAAAAACTCGATGCACTTCATGTACAAACTGGACAATCTCTTTCGAAGTATCTGGTTTTCGGATAAAAACTCATCTATTACAAAGGCCGGCACTTCATTTTTTTTAAACTTATTACAGCTCCAGACTTTTTTGCGTTCCGTATGCACCATTGAAAGCCATGTCATAACCTTTCAACCCTTTGTGACATCATTTGTTATTTTTCATGCATTTACTGATTTGTTTTGAGCTAAATGACCCTGAAATTGAAAAGCACTACAAATGAACTCTGAAAAGGTTGACACTTTTCATTGTATCATCATTTCACCCACATAGCATATGCAAAAAAGTAGAGTGGGTTACGACAAAAACTTGACACACTTCGTGTACAAACTGGACAATCTCTTTCGAAGTATCAGGGTTCGGACAAAAACTCATCTGTTACAAAGGCCGGCACTTCATTTTTCTAGACTTTTTTGCGGTTGGTATGCACCAT
>NW_025304078.1:0-814 GCF_018294505.1 Triticum aestivum
CACATAGCATGTCCAAGAAAGTAGAGATG
This sequence comes from Triticum aestivum, assembly GCF_018294505.1. Taxonomy (NCBI): domain Eukaryota; kingdom Viridiplantae; phylum Streptophyta; class Magnoliopsida; order Poales; family Poaceae; genus Triticum; species Triticum aestivum. Next base: position 30 of record NW_025304078.1, read on the forward strand.
ATTACGGCAAAAACTGGATGCACTTCATGTACAAAACGGACAATCTCTTTCGAAGTATCAGGGTTTCTTATACAAACTCGTCTGTTACAAAGGGATTACATTTTTTTGAACTTATTTGAAATCCATAGTTCTCAAAATGCACCATTCAAAGCCACGTCATCAATTTTCAACCCTTTCTGACTTCATTTGTTATTTTTCATGCATTTACTGGTTATTTTGAGCTATAAGACCCTCAAATTGAAAAGCATTTCAAATGAACTCTGAAAAGGTTGAAAGTTGGCATGGTATCATCATTTGACCCACATATCATGTGAAACAAAGTAGAGAGGGTTACGGCAAAAATTGGATGTACTTCATGTACAAAACGGACAATCTCTTTCGAAGTATCAGGGTTTCATACAGAAACTCGTTTGTTACAAAGGGATTTCATTTTTTTGAACTTATTTGAACTCCATAGTTTTTATGTGCTCAAAATGCACCATGCATAGCCACATCATCAATTTTCAACCCTTTCTCACTTCATTTGTTATTTTTCATGCATTTACTGATTATTTTGAGCTATAAGACCCTGAAATTGAAAAGCATTTCAAATGAACTGTGAAAAGGTTGAAACTTCGCATGGTATCATCATTTGACCCACGTAGCATGTGCAAGAAAGTAGAGACGGTTACAGCAAAAACTGGATGCACTTCGTGTACAAAACGGACAATCTCTTTCGAAGTATCAGGGTTTCATACGGAAACTCGTGTGTTTCAAAGGGATTTCCTTTTTTTGAACGTATTTGA
>NW_025304079.1:0-814 GCF_018294505.1 Triticum aestivum
CATCCAGTTTTTGCCGTAACCCTCTCAACTTTCTTGCACATGCTATGTGGATGAAATGATGATATCATGCCAACTTTCAACCTTTTCAGAGTTCATTTGAAATGCTTTTCAATTTTAGGGTCTTATAGCTCAAAATAATTAGTAAATGCATGAAAAATAACAAATGAAGTCAGAAAGGATTGAAAAATGACTATGTGGCTTTGAATGGTGCATTTTGAACACACAAAAAGTCAGGAGTTCAAATAAGTTTTAAAAAAATGAAATCCCTTTGTAACAGACGAGTTTCCGGATGAAATCCTGATACTTTGAAAGGGATTGTCCGTTTTGAACACGAAGTGCATCCAGTTTTTGCCATAACCCTCTCAACTTTCTTGCACATGCTATGTGGATGAAATGATGATATCATGCGAACTTTCAACGTTTTCAGAGTTCATTTGAAATGCTTTTCAATTTTAGGGTCTTATAGCTCAAAATAATTAGTAAATGCATGAAAAATAACAAATGAAGTCAGAAAGGATTGAAAAATGATGATGTGGCTTTGAATGGTGCATTTTGAACACACAAAAAGTCAGGAGTTCAAATAAGTTTTAAAAAATGAAATCCCTTTGTAACAGACGAGTTTCCGGATGAAATCCTGATACTTTGAAAGGGATTGACCGTTTTGTACACGAAGTGCATCCAGTTTTTGCCGTAACCCTCTCAACTTTCTTGCACATGCTATGTGGATGAAATGGTGATATCATGCCAACTTTCAACCTTTTCCGAGTTCATTTGAAATGCTTTTCAATTTTAGGGACTTATAGCTCAAAATAAT
>NW_025304080.1:0-814 GCF_018294505.1 Triticum aestivum
AGCAACCATAGCACATGGCCTGTGACTCTATGTTTGTGTAATCTTCCTCCTTGGTTGTGCATGAAGCGGAAGTTCATTATGATGCCAGTGCTCATCCAAGGCCCTAAGCAACCCGGCAACGACATTGATGTGTACCTAAGGCCATTAGTTGAAGAACTCTTACAACTGTGGAATGGAACAGGTGTACGTGCGTGGGATGAGCACATGAGGGAAGAATTTGACCTAAAGGCGTTGGTGTTCGTGACCATCAATGATTGGCCTGCTCTCAGTAACCTTTCAGGACAGACAAACAAGGGATACCGCGGATGCACGCACTGTTTGGATGATACTGACAGTATATATTTGAATAGTTGTAAGAAGAATGTGTACCTGGGACATCGTCGATTTCTTCCGAGCATGCACACTACAAGAAATATGTCAACTAGTGACCTTCTGTCAGTGACCCTGGAAGAATTGGTCATAAATTTATGACCATTTAGACCAATAGGTCAAAAGCTGTTGGGGGGGCTCCAGACCCTAACCTATAACGACCATTCTGGTCAGAAAGGTCATAATGTCATTACAGGAAATGGTCATAAAGTGGGAAGCACTGTCCACTGCCTCACGCCTAGCTGATAACGACCAATATAACATGGTCACTACACTTGATTTTGAATGAATTAGGATGATAACGACCAATATAACATGGTCACTACACTTGATTTTGAATGAATTAGGATGATTAGGCAGCCACCTCAGCAACCTCGCTTATGTGTCACTGTCTAGGTGTCATTTTTGGTTAAATATTAATATTCAACAACAGACGGGGCACACA
>NW_025304081.1:0-814 GCF_018294505.1 Triticum aestivum
AGCCATGCAGACCGTGGGATCGCGCGGGAGATCCGTCTGGCGGCCGTGTATGCGTGTAGAAATACATCACAAAAATTATTCTACTCGACAATAACAAGTGCTCCATGCTAGCCCTTATTCCTGTTCGAAATACATCATCATTCTTAAAGTTGGACATCAAATGATACACACAGAAAATGGAAACGAAAGATGTCGAAGTAATACAGTAACATGGCAGTACAACTGCACTTCACCAAATTACTGTCACGGTGAAATAGAATGTAAAGACCACGTCACACAAAGCTGAATGGCACACGACTTTCTCTGGCTCATCGTCGGTTCATGCTGTATGTAGATATCACAGTTTGGCCTCAAGATCCTACACAGAAGAATACAATAAATCACATGGACATCAATTATGAGTAAAACACATGCAAACAATAAATATGAACATATTTCGTACCTCTAGCAATTTAGCGCATTTACGTTGATTGTGACCTGGTTTCTTGCAATAGCCACAGATATTCTGTGATCTTGACTTCTTTGTCTTTGCCTGCAGCCTTTTCTTCGGTGCACCTCGTCCTGGCACATGCACGGGATCCTAAACCTTATCAACTTTCTCCGAGTGCGGCATCAACGGGCCAAACCTAATGCTGTTATGCTGAGCATTAGTTGAGTCCTTGCTGTCAGCTTGTTCAAAACTTGATTGCTTGCCATGATGTTGTGCTTGCAAAAGCATCTTTAGACGATGATAGTCCTCATCAGAGTGGCATGCCTTGAAACTTGCGGCGTGACTACAATTACGCAACTCGCGGTACCTCTGCAGGCTTACTGA
>NW_025304082.1:0-814 GCF_018294505.1 Triticum aestivum
AAAATTATTTGTACTATACTATAGAGCTAGTTCAACGCTAGTGTAAAATTATTTGAACTTGATTATAGAGCTAGTTCAACTCTAGTGTAAAATTATTTGAACTAGCTTATAGAGCTAGTGAAACTCTAGTGTAAAATTATTTCTACTAGACTATAGAGCGAGTTCAACTCAAGTGTAAAACTATTTATACAACCTTATAGAGCTAGTTAAACTCTAGTGTAAAATTATTTGTACTAGGCTATAGAGCTAGTTCAACCCTAGTGTAAAATTATTTGTACTAGGCTATAGAGCTAGTTCAACTCTACTATAAAATAATTTAACTAGCTTATAGAACTAGTTCAACTCTAGTGTAAAGTTATTTGTACAAGCTTATAGAGCTAGTTCAACTCTAGTGTAAAGTTATTTGTACAAGCTTATAGAGCTAGTTCAACTCTAGTGTAAAATTATTTGAACTGGCTTAAAGAGTGAGTTCAAATCTAGTGTAAATATTTTAACTAGCTTATAGAGATAGTTCAACTCTAGTGCAAAATTATTTGTCCAAGCTTATAGAGCTAGTTCAACTCTAGTGTGAAATTATTTGTTCTAGTCTATGGAGATAGTTCAACTCTAGTGTAAAATTATTTGAACTAGCCTATAGAGCTAGTTCAACTCTACTATAAAATAATTTAACTAGCTTATAGAACTAGTTCAACTCTAGTGTAAAGTTATTTGTACAAGCTTATAGAGCTAGTTCAACTCTAGTGTAAAGTTATTTGTACAAGCTTATAGAGCTAGTTCAACTCTAGTGTAAAATTATTTGAACTGGCTTAAAGAG
>NW_025304083.1:0-814 GCF_018294505.1 Triticum aestivum
AGGCGGCACGCATCTCCAGTGCGTGGCCCCCCTCACGAACGGCGCCGCCGCCGGCACCCGGAGGGGGGAAACGGAAGCGTCGAGTCTACACGGAGTGGATGTAGCTGTGGGCCTGGCCCGGATGTTGCTCCAAAGTGTTCCTATGGGCCGACCTAACACAACCGGGTGGAGAGGTCCACTGGTCAAAGCCCGTCCGTGCAAAGTCAAAGGGCTAGATCCCGTGGTCAAATGCTACAGGGTTAGGCGGGACGGGGGCCCTGGGGGGTAGCAATGCCACCGGAGCGTCGTACCGGGCCCTCATACATGCGGGGTGGTGTTGTGGCATGTCCGAAGAGGCGGCACGCGTCTCCGGGTTGTGCCCCCCCTCACGGACGGCAATGAAACGGTGGTAGACGTTCTGCGGTAACGATGCAGCATGAATATTATTAAATACTTGGAGCGCGATAAAATCATGAGTTTTTTACACAACGTGGGCACATGTGCTATAGGACTGATGGTAATTTTTCATAATTTTTTGTGATGGAGAAGTATCTGAACACTTCCCTCTACGCGGATTGCTCTTCGCACGTCTACGACTGTGGCCGGCGGCCTTCGGGGGGTAGCATACCGTAAAATCTTGCGTAGGCGGCCTCTCACAAGTCTGGAAGTGTTGAGGCGGTTGCAAACGCCTAGCACGCGTCTTCGGCGCGTGCCCCCCCTCACGGACGGCGCCGCCGCCGGCACCCGGAGGGGGGAAACGGACGCGTCGGGTCTACACGGAGTGGATGTAGCTGTGGGCCTGGCCCGGATGTTGCTCCCCGGTGTCCCTCTGGGC
>NW_025304084.1:0-814 GCF_018294505.1 Triticum aestivum
AGACCCTTGTACCCAATAAGGCCAGTGGAAACAACACTCAAAACTATATGTGCCAAATGCAAAAGATACTTGGCCGATTCATGCGGATGCCGTCGTCAGAGGCTACACTGCTAAGTCATGCTCAAGGCAAATGGTATAGTCCCTTATATGACATATACAATCACTCAATAAGGCCAGTGGCGAGCACACTCAAAAGTATATGTGCCAAGTGAACAAGATACTTGACCGATTCATTCGGATGCCTTCAACAGGCTAAACGGCTATGTCATGGACAAGGCAAAATGGTAAAGTCCCTTGAATGAAATACGTAATCACCGATAAGGCCAGTCGCGAGCACACTCAAAACTATTTGAGGCAAGTGACCAAGATACTTCAGCGATTAATGTGTGCAACTCATCACAAAGACCCTTACACGGACCCATGAGCGGGCTGTACAGGGACACGGGAAATAAGTGCTTGACATACTTCATGGACAGATGTGGACGTGGCCCATGGATCACCAGGCAAAAACACTTAAAGGGAGCCGTGAACGGGCTGTACGAGGACACGGGAAAAAACTGGCCGACAACCGTCGTGGACGGAAGTTGACGCTCGCCATGGAAAACTGGGCAAAACCACGTACGTGGTACACGCCGCGTAGACGGACCCTTACACGGACCCGTGAACGGGCTGTACGTGGACACGGGAAAAAACTGGCCGACGGCCGTCGTGGACGGAAGTTGACGCGCGCCATGGAAAACTGGGCAAAACCACGTACGTGGCACACGCCGCGTACACATACCCATACACGGACCCGTGAACGGGGTGTACGTGG
>NW_025304085.1:0-814 GCF_018294505.1 Triticum aestivum
AGGGGCTCCGCTTGTCGAAGATGCGGACGACGAGTCGACGGGGGAGGAGGATGTGGCGGCGGGCTCAACGCCCGCCGGGGGAAGAGGGTGAGTCCTGCGGCGGTTTGGCTCCGGCGAGCCTGTCCGGCCCGGCAGGGCTACGCGGCCTCAATTGACCCTGGAGGGGTCCGGGCGTCACACGAGGGCCACAGCAGCGAAGAGGCTGACAAAGGCCGCTGAGAAGAAGAAGGCAACAGTCCCTTCCTCATCTGGGCGCGCACAAACCCCGCCTTCTTCGCCTCCTCCGGCATATGTCGACTCGGATGACGATGCGGAGCTCCCTTTTGATCTTGGGCCTCTCAGCCCGGCGGGGAAAAGGAAAATTGTGGAAGAGGAGGAGATGGATGACGAGTAAGTACTCCGTTCCTTACTACCATTTCCATTCCCCTGAATTAAGTCACTTATCTTGATCCGTTCTTGATTTTGCAGGGATGCAGAGACGTTGGCCCAGAGGGTGAAGAGGGCGAAGACCTCGGCGAGCTGCCAGCCCCCGGCTGGGGCTTCAAAGACACCACTGGTGGTGTTGAGCAGCCCGGAGAGCAGCCCCCGGCACAGCCCCCAGCGTAAGTTCGTCGCCCTCCTCTTATCTGACACGTGGTAGGTGTTCGATCCTATGGTGTTGACCTTGTCGGGTTTGCAGGAGGGGAGTGGCAGCAGGAGGAGCCGCAGCGGGCTACCCCCAACACACCACCCCCATCGACTACGCCGCCGCGAGGAGCGTCCCCGACAAGGGCATCAAGCACGGAGCCCACACCCATGGAGGAAGAGGGGAACT
>NW_025304086.1:0-814 GCF_018294505.1 Triticum aestivum
ACCGCATTATGCATATCTCAAGCTCAAGATGCCAGGACCTCGGGGGGTCATCACAGTCAATGGAAACACAGAGCGCTCTCTCCGCACGGAGGAGCACACTGCGGCCCTCGCAACAGAAGCGCAAAGCAGCCTCTTAAGGCAATCCACTAGTTCGGCGATCAAGGACCCGGACACCTTCAAGAGCGCCCGGAGTAATCGGCAACAGGACCGCCTGGCACGTTCCGAGCTCGCATAGCAATGCGGCCCCCACCTCGGTCCCATCCAAATGGCGAAATCCGTGCCACACATACATAATTACGCATTAAAAATACCATGGGCACAGGTGGGGAGGGGGCACGACTACGGCACGCTCCAAGACCCGGCTTAAACTGCACTAGGGGCTTCCCGTTTTGTTATTTTTCTCTTTCAGGACTTTAATCTCTATAAACCCTATCCGGCAGCATGATTGCCGAACACATGATGCAGCAACCAAGGAGGCAGAAAGCTACGCCACACCACGGAACTCCCAGGTGGATTACGATAACGAGTGAAATACTTGCTTTAATACTATTCCTCAGCTTGCCCTTGGAGGGGACATGTCAGATAGTCCTGCTTTTTGCTTATCGCACTACTTGTATCATTCTGCTTTAACGCACCTTTTTGAATAAACAATGCATAGCACTAAGACTATTATCGCATTCTTCTATATATATATATATATATATATATATATATATATATATATGTGTGTGTGTGTGTGTGTGTGTGTGTGTGTGTGTGTGTGTGTGTGTGTGTGTGTGTGTGTGTGTGTTCATTCATGACATCTAGCACCCGT
>NW_025304087.1:0-814 GCF_018294505.1 Triticum aestivum
ACTTCAACATCTCTAACAATCCCAAAGGGCCTAATAGTATCTCTATTGGCAAGCTTAATTGTAACATCAATATCTTCTAACTCAACAGGTGCAATATCATGCATAATCTCTTGGTATAAGGAAATAGGTATTGCACTAGCACTAGCACACATATCACATAAGCCATGATAACAATGGTCTCCTATTCTCACAGAAATAACAGGCATGCCTACAACGGGTCTATGTATCTTAGCATATGGTTTAACAATATTAGCAGTTTCACCACAGAAATAAATAACATGCCCATCTAAATCATCATCCAAGAGATCTTTAACCATAGAAATACTAGGTTCAACTTTGATTTGCTCAGGAGGTGTATAAGTTCTAGTATTACTCTTATGAACAATAGTCGAAGTTTTAGCATGATCCTCTATCCTAATAGGAAAAGGTGGTTTCTCAACATAAGTAGTAGGAATAATAGGATCATTATAAGTGATAGTCTTTTCTTCAACTGTAATAGGTGCAACTACTTTTACTTCAATGGAAGGATTATATTTAAACCACTTCTCCTTAGGGAGATCAACGTGAGTAGCAAAAGATTCACAGAAAGAAGCTACTATCTCAGAGTCAAGTCCATATTTAGCGCTAAATCCACGAAAAACATCGGTATCCATAAATGATTTAACACAATCAAACTTAGGTGTCATACCTGACTCCTTACCATCGTCGGAACCCCAATCTTCGGAGTTGCGCTTAATTCTTTCCAATAAATCCCATTTGAATTCAATAGTTTTCAGCATATAAGAGCCACCACAGGAAGTATCGAGCATGGTGC
>NW_025304088.1:0-814 GCF_018294505.1 Triticum aestivum
AGCCGCGGCCGGAGCTCCACATGTAGCCCCACATGGCGGCTGGAGGCGGAAGGGGCTCGCTGGCGGTGAGAAATGTGAGGAGGGGAGTAGGGAATTGCGGATCTCGGCGGCGGCGGGGGGATAGGGTTCCGACACGCAAATGCACCGCGAACCCATAGATATATTGGTCGGGGAGGGCGGTTTGCGGGCCGCGGTAAAAACATTTACGGGTCGGGCAAGTACACGGGCTCTATTCTGGCCAGAAAATTGGGCAGAGCCCGTATACTCACCGGAATTTTGTGGGTTTGCGGATTTTGCAGGGTCTACTAGAGTTGCTCTAATAGATGTTGTTGTTGATATTGAACTCCTTACTCTTGTGCTTCAAAAAATAGTCTTCTCAACACTCAAATACTCTCTCAAATATTTTGGCTGTGGTATGAGAGGGATTTTGAGTGGAAAGCAAGTTGAGGATTGCTACCTCTTGAGCACTGCGTTGGTTTTCCCTTGAAGAGGAAAGGGTGATGCAGCAAAGTAGCGTAAGTATTTCCCTCGGTTTTTTAGAACTAAGGTATCAATCCAGTAGGAGACTGCACGCAAGTCACCTTGCACCTACACAAACAAATAAAATCCCTTCACGGCCACTTGCAAAAGTGAAATTTGATAGAGATAATAAGATAAATATTTTTGGTATTTTTATGATATAGATTGAAAGTAAAGATTGCAAAGTAAAATAGATTGGAAATTTATATGATGGAAAATAGACCCGGGGGCCATAGGTTTCACTAGTGGCTTCTCTCAAGATAGCATAAGTATTACGGTCGGTAAACAAATTACT
>NW_025304089.1:0-814 GCF_018294505.1 Triticum aestivum
GAGAGCTCCGAATACGGGTAAGTAACACGTAATTTACATTCACATGCTTGCTTTGCATGAAAAATGCCTTACCCGCCGCTATCTTCCTCACCAACTCAATCTCCTGAAGGGACTTATGGGCATCGGCCTTGGCAGTCTTGGCACTTTCGAGAGCCGAGGCAAGCTCGGACTCTCGAGTCTTTGAGTCACGCTCCAAACTCTCATGCTTTTCCATGAGAGCCTGGAGCTCTTGCTGAACCACCGCCACCCGCGCCTCCTGCTTTTCTCGCTTTGCTCGTTCCGCGGCTGCATTGCGTTTCGCCGCAGACACGGCCTCCTTCAGGGTCGCCACCTCATTCGTGGCCCCTGCAGTACCCATGTTATCCTTGTTATTTTTTGTTGCAACCTAAATCCTTTTCTGTAAGGTACAAGTTCAAAGTGGTGTTACTCACCTTCTTTGTCCTGGAGCTGCTTCTTGGCGCGGCCGAGCTCTTGCTCGGACCGCTCGAGCTCTTGCTTCAAACCACCGACCTCCGCAGTCAGTGCGGCAGAGGTCAGCAGCGCAGCCTGCAACCCATATTGACATAATTTTTTAGCAACCCTGCGTATATCTTTTTTTCAGATCCTCAGTCCGGCTTTTCTTTCCGAACACCGAACCGAGCATCAGGGGCTACTGTCTATGCGGTATTACATTGCATATTTTTAACTTCTTACCTCAAAGCCTGATAGAAGGCTGCTGCAGGCTTCGATCAGCCCGCTCTTGGCGAGCTGTACCTTCTGAATCACCGCACTCATAATAGTGCGGTGTTCTTCCTCGATGGAAGCGCTCTGGAGC
>NW_025304090.1:0-814 GCF_018294505.1 Triticum aestivum
AAGGGCTAGATCCCGTGGTCAAACGCTACAGGGTTAGGCGGGACGGGGGCCCTGGGGGGGTAGCAATGCCACCGGAGCGTCGTACCGGGCCCTCATACATGCGGGGTGGTGTTGTGGCATGTCCGAAGAGGCGGCACGCGTCTCCGGGTTGTGGCCCCCCTCACGGACGGCAATGAAACGGTGGTAGACGTTCTGCGGTAACGATGCAGCGTGAATATTATTAAATACTTGGAGCGCGATAAAATCATGAGTTTTTTACACAACGTGGGCACATGTGCTATAGGACTGATGGTAATTTTTCATAATTTTTTGTGATGGAGAAGTATCTGAACACTTCCCTCTACGCGGATTGCTCTTCGCACGTCTACGACTGTGGCCGGCGGCCTTCGGGGGGTAGCATACCGTAAAATCTTGCGTAGGCAGCCTCTCACAAGTCTGGAAGTGTTGAGGTGGTTGCAAACGCCCAGCACGCGTCTTCGGTGCGTGCCCCCCCTCACGAACGGCGCCGCCGCCGGCACCCGGAGGGGGGAAACGGACGCGTCGGGTCTACACGGAGTGGATGTAGCTGTGGGCCTGGCCCGGATGTTGCTCCCCGGTGTCCCTCTGGGCCGACCCGACACAACCGGGTGGAGAGGTCCACTGGTCAAAGCCCGTCCGTGCAAAGTCAAAGGGCTAGATCCCGTGGTCAAACGCTACAGGGTTAGGCGGGACGGGGACCCTGGGGGGGTAGCAATGCCACCGGAGCGTCGTACCGGGCCCTCATACATGCGGGGTGGTGTTGTGGCATGTCCGAAGAGGCGGCACGCGTCTCCGG
>NW_025304091.1:0-814 GCF_018294505.1 Triticum aestivum
GTTAGATGCGACGATTTGTGAGCTGTCATTTGTTTGATGTTTTCCGACAGCCACAAAGTAAAACTTGTTTCTTCAAAAACTATCGTTTGTATTGTGTGTATCCCTCCCCACCTCTCTCATATCTCATCCCAAAACTTTTGGACCCCATAGATGATGAATGAAGTTGGACTGATATTCTCTGGACCGAAGACTCAGCCGGAGGCAGAGCTATGGATTCAGAACATGGAGAATCACTTCGGGAGCAATTTGGTTTCAAGGAAGAATGAAGTATCGTACGCTCTTCAGTATTTTGAAGGAAGTGCTGCAACCTGGTGGAATATGCATCAAGCCATACAAGGATTTAATGGAGCAAGAACTTGGGAGGAATTCAGGAAGACCCTGTTGAGATCAAGTCTCATCCGGAAGCACTATGATAACCCGAAGAAGAAACCTTGTGCCTGCAAGATTTGCGGAGAAATAGGACACACCCAGGAGGAACACAAGGATGGATGCCCTCATTGTGAGGAGAAACACCCAGCTGAGGAATGCCCAACTAGTCAGGTGACTTGTTTCTTGTGTGAAGGAACCACCCACTCCCCGACTCAGTGTCACATTTACCCCATGGTGCAACAAACTATTCAGGAGCAGGAAGAAGGAATGAAAGAAGCCCTCCGAGAAGTTATGAAAGAACCTGTGATGAAGGAATGTGTTGAAGACCCTGATGGAGAAGGCCTCAACAGATTTTACTCCAATGCCTGCTATTCATGTGGAGAAGAAGGACATTTTTCACAGTATTGCACCAAGGAAAGAAAAGAGTATCTGGGATACTTCCCGA
>NW_025304092.1:0-814 GCF_018294505.1 Triticum aestivum
TGTGATGAATGCCTCAGCCATCGATGCTTCAATTCTACGTTTATTTTTACATTTTTCTCGAAGCGTCTTCTGCATCCTCTCAGTTGGGTAGCACCAACGATTTTGCACGGGCCCCCCAATCTTGCCTCGGTTGGGAGATGCAAAATCAAATGCTGCATTGGATTAAAGAAGCCCGGTGGAAAGATCTTCTCTAACTTGCAGATCAACTCCGGCGCCAACTCTTCCATTTCTTCTAGCACGCCAGGCGATAGTTCTTTCGCACAAAGAACATGGAAGAAATAGCTGAGTTCTGCCAGTACTAGACATTCATCCTCAGGGATGAAGCCACGCAGCATCACCGGCATTACCCGCTCAATCCATATGTGCCAATCATGACTCTTGAGACCAAATATCTTCAGTTTATCAAGATTCGCTCCCCTCTTTAGATTCGCTGCATACCCATCGGGGAACATCAACTGCTGTTGCACCCACAAGAGAATTTCCCTCATAGCTGGCCTTCCAAGATTGAACCATGCCTTTGGCTTCGTCCAGTTCTGCTTTCCTTTCGGTTCTTTCATGTTTTGTAACGGCCTATCACATAGCGCCTCCAGATCGACTCTAGCCTTAGTATTATCCTTTGACTTCCCATCTATGCCGAACAATGTACCAAAAAGTGCCTCGGCGATATTCTTCTCAGTGTGCATCACGTCGATGTTGTGTGGGCAAAGGAGGTCTTTGAAGTAAGGCAGATCCCATAAGCATGTTTTGTGAGTCCACGCGTGCTTAGTATTATACCCCTTGAAGTACCCTGGACGTTGTGGATCTGGCTCGAGAG
>NW_025304093.1:0-814 GCF_018294505.1 Triticum aestivum
TTTTTTTTTGCATAGGAATATAAAAAAGAGGTTGGAGTGGATTGTAAATTTCCTTCATTTCCCCTATGAAACTCAATTCAAAGAAAAAATGGAGATTCCTCCAAAAAAATCTATGGTTCATTCCCTTGTTTGAAACGGATGAATAGTATCATCATAAAAAAGAAAAAAATATTCACATGATTGTCAATGCATTTTTCGATGAATTACAGTTTGAGAAATTTTACTTATGTTGGTCGTTTATTTGTAGGATTGAATCATGTAGAAATTTTTCCAAGGAATCAATTGTACTAGATTACAAAGAAAATTTAGCATCCACTCAAGTATCTTGGAAAAGATCCTTTATTTTTCCTGTGATGCAGTCAAACAAATTCAAATCCTCTAGAATTTGAATGGGCATGACATTCTTTTCCGTATTATTTTTTCTACTCCTACATTTTTATAATCCTACGAATCAAAGAGGTCAAAAAGAAACGTGAGAGTATACAGGAACAGGAGTATGATACAGGGAATCGGCCCGATGGAGCAGCGAAGGGCCACCAGATCAAAAGGCTCCCGATTTGGTTGCAGCCTTCTCAAACAAGCAAAACGGCGTGCACCAAAAGAGGATCGGCTAGCCAATGGTGGAGAGGCTCGCCTTTTGATGCCTCTGCCGCCTCCTCCTGCGGCCGTGTTCTTGCTCTTCCCCATGACTGCTAGATTAGCTCCCCATTGGCTGGAACCATCCGCCATTGAGTACCGCTCTCGATCATCGCGGCTCCGAGTATACTATGCCCGTTTGTGCCGACTGCCGAACAGTGTGCCGTTGATTGATTTT
>NW_025304094.1:0-814 GCF_018294505.1 Triticum aestivum
GAAGCGTCCCCGAGTCGGCATAGCCAAGGACTCTTTAAGACACAACGAGACCACTGTAAAACCAACCATGGATAGGCGGACCACTAGACGTCGAACCCCAATTTCATATCATACATCTGTCGGAAAGATATCCTAAGAGCTACTTGAATTTCCACTTATAAACTCCCGAAATTTTCCCAGTTATGCAATCAGGTGTTGGGGATACAGGGGAAGCATAATATCTCACCCAAACTAACAAATCCTACATCTAGCTGTATCCATCCTTCAACACATAACCAAGAAACCTTCGGAAATCGTCTACCTCAACCTTCGAAAAGCATCCGTTATACAAGTTATGGCAATACTCCCGAACTCCCGCCCCAATACTAGGTGGCATCGAGGTTATCTCACCAACAACTGCCTAAAAGAGATTTTCTATGTCGGCGAAACTAAACTCAGGTATTCCAGAACTGCAACGATAAAATTGTGACGACAACACCTCGGAGCTCAACTCCCCGGGACACTGCCACAACCCCTAAATGACAAGAGGCACCAAGAACAATGTTCTCGTCACAAATCCATCAGAACGATTCCAAGATACCCGCGTGATCCTAAATTTTTTATAGTGAAATTTGAGAAGAGAAGAGTCAAAACTCTATGTCAGGATGCCTCACAAGAGTGACGAAGGGACTGAGGAGTAACAAGAATTCCTAACTCTCCGATATATATAATCCTAAAGGACTCAAAACATTTTTTTCTAGACTCAACAGCACCAGCTATTCGATCAAGCAGGGGGCTCCTAAGGTCGGGGAAGGCTCTGATTACCAACTTGTCA
>NW_025304095.1:0-814 GCF_018294505.1 Triticum aestivum
CCGTAAATAAATAATTTGTATCATGTTTTTTTTGATAAAAACTAAACTGGGTTTCTGTTAAATAGATTTAAAAAAAATATTGCTACCACAATACGATGATACAGATATAAAAGATTTTAATTAATGGAAATCTTGTCTGATACTAAAATTATGTGCACACAACTATTACCGGCGCCTATCTACTTTGCACTAATGGGATGTATCGTCTCCACTATCCAAAAGAAAAGGGTAAGGTCAGTCTCAAACTACACTTTATACATTTGTTTACTCTCGTTGAAAGAATGTTGAGAATTTCTAAGCAAAACCATGCTCCTAGTGAAAAATACCGAGTTTGCTCACGATTTGAGTAACCATTTTACACTACTAGGAAAAAGGCTAGCTGTACCGCCGGTTTTAGGTATAGCAATAGCACGGGGTGGCGAGCTACTCATATGACGCTACAGCTAAAGTGTATCAGTAGCCTGTGTTTGCCCACGCTAGTGCTATACCTGCTTAGCAGTAGCGCTTTTGGTAGAGAGCGCTACTGGGAGTTACTAGCAGCGTGCCTTCCTACCCGCGCTACTATTATTACGTTTTTTTTTGTTTTATGTCGTATTCATATGCCATCATACAAGTTTTCATATAGTTGCAATTTAGAAATTCTTTTTACATCAGAATGAGTTATTACATTATTGGGTGAAAGAACCGTGGATTAGTCCAAGTGCATGGATCGGTCACTTTGGATCCATTCACTTGTAACTAAACCGCGGTTTTTTCACCCAATGACATAATAACTCATCATCATCATCATCATCATCATCATCATCATCATCAT
>NW_025304096.1:0-814 GCF_018294505.1 Triticum aestivum
GGCAAGCAGCTCGCTGGAGCGGCGCTGGGCTGGGCCGGCAGGTGGGCCGGGTGCTGGGCGCCAGGTAAGTTTTTCCATTTCTTTCTGTTTTCTGTTTTTTTAATACTTCTGCAACTTTGTTGAATTAAATAAAATACTTAGGCAACTCCTAAAATCACCAAACTACTCCTGGTCCATAGTTGGATTATTTCCAACATGAAACATTTTAGTTTGGAGATATTTGAGCATTTAAATATTTTATATAATTTTAAATGCCCAAATTCAAATATTTATGATTTAATTCAAAAACCCTAAGATGGCCTAGGAAAATGTGCATCACTTTTGGCAGAGGTTCTGAACCAAGACAAAAATGATGGGCATTTTAGAAGGGCATTTCAGGTTCATTGAATTTTTTTTTAGTAAACCCTAGTTGGTTTCAGAGGGGACTAGGGGTTCTGTCATCCCCATTTCAGGTTTCTGGTGAAAGAATAAACATGATGCAAC
This sequence comes from Triticum aestivum, assembly GCF_018294505.1. NCBI lineage: Eukaryota > Viridiplantae > Streptophyta > Magnoliopsida > Poales > Poaceae > Triticum > Triticum aestivum. The sequence continues at coordinate 484 of NW_025304096.1, forward strand.
ACTCTAATGCATGACTAGCTAGGGTGTGACAACTCACCCCCACTCAAAAGAATCTCGTCCCGAGATTTAGGTTCCTCCGGGAAGAAGGCGGGATACTCGAGTCGAAGACGATCCTCCCTTTCCCAAGTTGCTTCATCCTCAGAATGGTGCGACCATTGAACTTTGAGAAACTTGATATTATGACGTCGAGTGGTACGCTCGGCCTGATCGAGGATACGAATGGGGTACTCTCGATATGTAAGATTATCTTGGAGATCAAGCGTTTCGTAGTCCACTCCACGGATAGGATCCGAAAAGCAACGCCTGAGTTGAGAAACGTGGAAGACATCGT
>NW_025304097.1:0-814 GCF_018294505.1 Triticum aestivum
TGTGGATCATCTTGGTGCATTTTAACTTGCTATTTAACAACTTGAACATAAGGTTTATTCAGATCTGGACCAATTTCGAAAGTTGCATATGAGGACTTACCGGAATTGTTATATGTTGTTCCCGGCCTCATTTAAACTTGCCTTGATGTGTTGTTCTTGTTTGCATCATCTCTTGCCATGAGTAGCCTCATCTAGTTTTGTCATGCATCATGCTTGTTATGCATCATGCCTTGTTCATGTTTGGTGTGTTTACCATGTTGTGTGCTTCTTCTCGTTAGTTCCCGTTTCGTTGCGATCGTGAGGATTCGTTCGTCTACGCTTGGTTCATCTTCGTGGCTTCATCTTCTTCATGGACTCGTTCTTCTTCCTAGCGGGATTTCAGGTAAGATGACCGCTACCCTAGATCTCACTACTATCATTGCTATGCTAGTTGCTTCGTTCTATCGCTTTGCTGCGCTACCTATCTTTTGCTCATCAAGCCTCCCATATTGCCATGAACCTCTAACCTTGACACCTTTCCTATGCAAACCATTGTTTGGCTATGTTACCGCTTTTGCTCAGCCCCTCTTATAGCGTTGCTAGTTGCAGGTGAAGTTGAAGATTGCTCCATGGTGGACAGGATTTTGGTTGGGATATCACAATATCTCTTATATTATTAATGCATCTATATACTTGGTAAAGGGTGGAAGACTCGGCCTTATGCCTGGTGTTTTGTTCCACTCTTGCCGCCCTAGTTTCCGTCATACCGGTGTTATGTTCCCGGATTTTGCGTTCCTTATGCGGTTGGGTGATTTATGGGACCCCCTTGACAGTT
>NW_025304098.1:0-814 GCF_018294505.1 Triticum aestivum
TTGTAGTGATTTTCAATTTCACCGTCATGTAGCTCTCTAAACAAATCGGTAAATGACTAAAAACAGCAAATGATGTCAGAACGTGTTGGAAATTGATGATGTCGCTTTGAATGATGCATAGTGAACGCAAAAATATGCTGGAGTTCAAAAAAGTTCGAAAAACATTGAAGTGCCCGTGTAACAGATGAGTTCTCGTTCGAAACCCTGATACTCCGAAAGAGATTGTCCAGTTTGTACACGAGGTGCGTCCAGTTTTCGCCGTGACAGTCTCTACTCTTTTGCACATGCTATGCGGGTGAAATGATGATACCATGCCAAGTTCCAACATTTTCAGAGTTCATTTTGTACTGATTTTCAATTTCACCATCATTTAGCTCTCTAAACAAATCGGTAAATGACTGAAAAACAGCAAATGATGTCAGAACATGTTGGAAATTGATGACGTCGCTTTGAATGATGCATAGTGAACGCAAAAATAGGCTGGAGTTCAAAAAAGTTTGAAGAACATTGAAGTGCCCGTGTAACAGATGAGTTCTCTTCCGAAATCATGATACTCCGAAAGAGATTGTCTAGTTTGTACACGAGGTTCGTCTAGTTTTCGCCGTGACCCTCTCTACTCTTTTGCACATGCTATGCGGGTGAAATGATGATACCATGCCAAGTTCCAACATTTTCAGAGTTCATTTTGTAGTGATTTTCGATTTCACCGTCATTTAGCTCTCTAAACAAATCGGTAAATGACTGAAAAACAGCAAATGATGTCAAAACGTGTTGGAAATTGATGACGTCGCTTTGAATGATGCATGCTGAACGC
>NW_025304099.1:0-814 GCF_018294505.1 Triticum aestivum
AGCTAGCTCCTCGCTATATTGGCCCATTCACTATTCTGGAAAGGCGTGGAAAAGTGGCATATCAACTGGAGCTTCCGTCGAACCTTTCTCAGGTTCACGATGTGTTCCATGTGTCACAACTCCGCCGTTGCTTCAAGGACCCAATCCGAGCTGTGGATCATGAAGTGCTCGAATTGCAACAGGACCTCTCCTATAAAGAGCAACCGGTCCGCATTCTCGACCAAGCTGAACGCCGCACACGCCAGAAGGCGATCAAGTTCCTCAAGGTCCAGTGGTCGAATCACTCTGAAGACGAAGCCACCTGGGAACGCGAGGATCGTCTGCGTGATGAATACCCCGCACTGTTTCCTTCTACCTCCTAAATCTCGGGACGAGATTTCTTGTAGTGGAGGAGATTTGTAACACCCGGATGATTAAGCAACAGTGATCACCTCGGTTACTGTGGCTAACCTCACGTTGATTCGAACCCGGTCTACAAATAAATTCAAAACAAAACCCAATATAAAAGGTTTCAAAAACTAAAACTAAAATGTTCGGGGGTTGTCTAAAATAGCAAACCTAATTATGGTGGGGTGCACAAATTTTTGTAAAATGTTTTGGCATTTTAATTAAACTAAAACAGAAAGCAGAAAAAGAAAAATAATAAAAGAAAAAGAAAGGAAGAAGAAAAGGGGAGGGAACCTCCCCTGGCCCATCTGGGCCAGCCCTTCCCCCGGCCCAGCCAGCCCCCCCGGAGCCCCACCCCACCTGGCCCCTGGCCTGGCCCAACTCCCCCCCCTGGGCCGGCCCAACCGGCACCCCCATAACCCCCCAC
>NW_025304100.1:0-814 GCF_018294505.1 Triticum aestivum
AATGCACCATTCAAAGCCACATCATCAATTTTCAATCCTTTCTGACTTCATTTGCTAGTTTTCATGCATTATTAATTATTTTGAGCTATAAGACCCTAAAATTGAAAAGAATTTCAAATGAACTCTGAAAAGGTTGAAAGTTGGCATGATATCATCATTTCATCCACATAGCATGTGCAAGAAAGTTGAGAGGGTTACGACAAAAACTGGATGCACTTCGTGTACAAAACGGACAATCTCTTTCAAAGTATCCAGATTTCATCCAGAAACTCGTCTGTTACAAAGGGATTTCATTTTTTTAAGCTTATTTGAACTCCTCACTTTTTGTGTGTTCAAAATGCACCATTCAAAGACACATCATCATTTTTCAATCCTTTCTGACTTCATTTGTTATTTTTCATGCATTTACTAATTATTTTGAGCTATAAGACCCTAAAATTGAAAAGCATTTCAAATGAACACTGAAAAGGTTGAAACTTGGCATGATATAATCATTTCATCCACATAGCATGTGCAAGAAAGTTGAGAGGGTTACGGCAAAAACTGGATGCACTTCGTGTACAAAACGGACAATCTCTTTCAAAGTATCAGGATTTCATCCGGAAACTCGTGTGTTACAAAGGGATTTCATTTTTTTAAACCTTATTTGAACTCCTGACTTTTTGTGTGTTCAAAATGCACCATTGAAAGCCACATCATCAATTTTCAATCCTTTCTGACTTCATTTGTTATTTTTCATGCATTTACTAATTATTTTGAGCTATAAGACCCTAAAATTGAAAAGCATTTCAAATGAACTCTGAAAAGGTTGAAA
>NW_025304101.1:0-814 GCF_018294505.1 Triticum aestivum
GGCTGGCGCGGGGAAGGGCGGCCAACGGAGGAAGAGGGGCCCGCGCGGGGAGGGCGGCCGGAGTAGGATGCGGGGGCGGCGGCCGGATCGAGGGAGGGATTCGATCTGGTGTGAGCGTGTGAGTGTGAGTGAGGGGAGAGGGGTGCGCGCGCGGGCCGGCGAGGGAGAGGAAGCAGAGGTGGGCCTAGCGGCAGCATGGGGGAGGAGGCCCAGCGCTATAGCTAAAGCTGCAACAGGGGGCCGAGAGCATGGGCCATTAGTAGTAGCGCTGGCCGTGAAATACAGCGCTACTGCTAACGTGCGCTTGTAGCGCTGGTGCTAGCCGGCGCTACTGCTAAATAGCAGTAGCGTGGGGTCTCTAACCAATGCTACTACTAAATGTCTACCTATAAGCATTTTCCTAGTAGTGTTGAGCCTTCATTCATGTTGAAGGTCTTTGCAACTTTAGGCCAGTGCATGTGGATGATTGACCGTCCATCCTTCGACCTCTTCCGGAACACTTCAATATTGAACCGTGGGTGTTGTATGAAAACTTTCCTTGCCTCCTGATCACAGAGGTGGTTTGAGAGGTAATCATCAGTGAAGCCTGAAAACAAGGATCTGCATAAATATCTTCTCTATATTGGAAATGGGGCAAAGGAATACAAAAAGGCAAGGTATAATAGTTAGTACCATCTTGTAAACCTCAGTGCTTCCCATTATTTCCCTGCAACACATATAAGGTAGTTAGTCATCAGGTTAAGTAAGGGTCCGCATGCTATCAGTAAAATATGTTGATGATAAATAAGCACATTGCAGATTCATCAGATTAATT
>NW_025304102.1:0-814 GCF_018294505.1 Triticum aestivum
GAATCCTTTAAAAAAATGATCAAGATAAAAATTGCTTCAAATAAGTCCAAGAAAATGTTCTTGTTATCCTCTGGAAATATTGGCAAGAGGTAAAATCCAAACCAATATTTTCGGTATCTCAGAAACATTTATTTTGGGTATTTGAATTAAATCAATAATCTATTTGAATTTGGGGATATATTCATAATATATAATGAATATATTTTCAAATGCTTTGAAATGTTTTATGTACTTCTGGAATAGTCCAGAGAGGTAACATAAAATATTTCAGAATGTTTTGGCACTGTAAGAAATTATTTTGAATTTGAAAACAGTGGCAAAATAAAATAAAAAGGGAAACAGAACAGAAAAAAATAAAAAAGAGAAGGAAGTACCTGGCCTCACCCGTGCAGCCCAGCCGGCCCAGCTCCTCCCGCGGCCCAGCCCACCTGGCCCCCTTCTCCTGTCTTCTTCCCGTGCCAGCGCATGAAGCAGCTGCGTGCTGGACGCACGCGCGCTGACGCCGGCCACCTCCTGCTTCGCCGTGGCAGCCTCCCCGACCCCCTCGCGACGCCACGAAGACGGCCTCGACCCCCCTCGATCGTCTCTCTCTCTCTGGACCCCCTCCTCCTCCTCTGTTCTCCCTCCCTCTCGTCACCGAACGCACCTGGGAGCGCCGCTCGTCGTAGCCATGACCACGGCCACCCCCTCCCCTCTCCGACGTGCTCCCGAGCTCTTGCACCTCGTCGCCAACCCCCTCACCGAGCCACGTGACCGGAAGGGCCCCGAGCAGCCGCCGTCGTCATCATCTCCGAGCTTCGGCCCCGGTGCCGTC
>NW_025304103.1:0-814 GCF_018294505.1 Triticum aestivum
TTCTTTTTTGCTATATTTATTTTGTTTTATTTCTACTTACAACAAAAAACTTATTTATTTTATTTTATTTTGTTTCTAATTACTTATTTATTTTACTTTATGATAATTCTTTCTGCTATTAAAGTTTCTATAAAAAAAGTTCTTTATGAAAATTCTTTTTGCTTTTAATGATTAAAAATAAAAAAGAGGCGTAATGCGCGTTGATTTGCTTCAAGCCTTTCAGAATAGTGTAGACTGCACTGCACATAGCTCGATGCAGTCTACCTTATTCCTCAAGGCTTGAAGCTATGCAACGTGAGCATTGCGCCTCTTCTTCATCGTCTCTGCACTCAGGGCTTATAAACCGCTCCTAGTGCCTCTCAGCTAGCGAGGTGGGACTAAAAAACTGCTTAGCTAGTAAGAAACTCTAGTACCGGTTCGTGCCACGAACAGGTACTAAAGGTGCTCGTGGGGCCACAGCCTCATTAGTACCGGTTCGTGGCACCAACAGGGACCAAAGGGTGGAATTGGTCCCAGTTCGTGCCACCAACCGGGACCAATGGCCTTGCACAGCGGCGTGGTGGTGAGTTTAGTCCCACCTCGCTAGCTAAGAGAGAGCCGCACCTGTTTATAAGGTGCGGTGCGCCTGAGCTGTCGAGCTCCTCTCTAAAGCAGGCTTACGGGCCTAACCTCTCTGCACTCAGGGCTTATAAAGCATTTCAAATGAACTCTGAAAAGGTTGAAAGTTGGCATGGTATCATCATTTCATCCACATAGCATGTGCAAGAAAGTTGAGAGGGTTACGGCAAAAACTAGATGCACTTCTTGTACAAAA
>NW_025304104.1:0-814 GCF_018294505.1 Triticum aestivum
TGGCTGTCACACCCTAGCTAGTCATGCATTAGAGTGTTGCATCATGTTTACTCTTTCATCAGAAACTTGAAATGGGGATGACAGAACCCCCAGTCCCCTCTGAAACCAACTAGGGTTACTAAAATAATTTTTCAATGAACCTGAAATGCCCTTCTAAAATGCCCATCATTTTTGTCTTGGTTCAGAACCTCTGCCAAAAGTGGTGCACATTTTCCTAGGCCATCCTAGGGTTTTTGAATTAAATCATAAATATTTGAATTTGGGCATTTAAAATAATATAAAATATTTAAATGCTCAAATATCTCCAAACTAAAATGTTTCATGTTGGAAATAATCCAACTATGGGCCAGGAATAGTTTGGTGATTTTTGAAGTTGTCTAGGTATTTTATTAAATTCAACAAAGTTGCAGATATATTAAATAAAAAACAGAAGCAGAAGAAAATGAAAAAGCTTACCTGTCGCCCACCAGCCAGCCCACCTGGCCGGCCCAGCCCGGCCACCGCTCCAGCGAGCTGCTTGGCTTGCCAGGCAGGCAGCCAAGGTGCTCGGCGGCGGCACCGCAACTCGCCACGCAGCTGCTCGCCGCCTCGCCGCCTCCCTCGCCCGGCTAACGCCGTGAACCGGCCTCTCTCTCTCCCCCGAACCCCCCAGACACCCCCTCTCCTCTCCAGCTCCTCCCCCTCGCACGCCCCAGCCATGGCCGACGCCATCGCCGCCACCCGCTCGCCGTAGCCACGCCCTCCGTCCACCCCACGCCGTGCCACCGTGTCCAGGAGCTTCGCCGCCGTCCACTTCATCGAGCTAGCCGAGCCC
>NW_025304105.1:0-814 GCF_018294505.1 Triticum aestivum
GGCGGGGCCCGCATGTCAGTGGCTGGGCCTGCCCAGTCAGCACGTTGACTGGGTTGACCCAGTCAACGGGGCCCACGGGGCCCACTGGCAGTGGCACTGGGGTGGCCCCAGGCCAGCCACGTCGGCGGCCGGCGCCGGAGCAACTCCGACGAGCCAAACGCGGCGGCGCGGCTCGGGAGGGGCGCGGGTTTCGCGCACAGGGGGTCTGCGGGGTCGTGGCTGGGCGCGTTCGACGCGGCTCGGCGCCGCGCGTCCAACGGTGGTGGCCGGAGTGGCTGGAACGGGCGGGGGCGAGCGCTACGAGCTCGCCGGCGGCGAGGTGCTTCGGGCTGGGGCGGGTGCGGCGTTAGAGCGCGCGAGCGGCCGAACTAACTAGCTAGGCGGGTGCGGCACGATGCGGTCGAGCTAACGGGCCTACGCCCATGACCAAATGGTCACCAGAGACCCGCCGGCGGCGAGCTCCGCGGCGCGGCGTTCGGGCGCGCGTGGGGAAGAAGCTAGGGGGCGCGCGAGAGTGAAAGGACAGGGGAGGAGGGGGAAGAGGCTCACCGCGCGGCACACGGAGGCCGGTGAGAGGCTTAGGAGCAGCAGGTCGGCGCCGGGGAAGAAGGGGGTCGCCGGCGTCCGAAGTTGAAGACGAGCTCGGTGTGCTCGTTGTAGGGGCTCCGATCTCCAACGGGCTGCACCAGCCGAAGCAGCGGACGACGGCGGTCCTTGGAGACAACGTGGGGCGGCGAGGTGGGCACGGTGGCCGTGTGAACGACGGGAACGGCGGCGACCGCGTCGGGCGTGGGGAAGGAGAGAGCGGCGCGGA
>NW_025304106.1:0-814 GCF_018294505.1 Triticum aestivum
GATTTCATACGGAAAGTCGTCTGTTACAAAGGGATTTCATTTTTTAAAACTTATTTGAACTCCTGACTTTTTGTGTGTTCAAAATGCAACATTCAAAGCCACATCATCATTTTTCAATCATTTCTGACCTCATTTGTTATTTTTGCATGCATTTACTAATTATTTTGAGCTATAAGACCATAAAATTGGAAAGCATTTCAAATGAACTCTGAAAAGGTTGAAAGTTGGCATGGTATCATCATTTCATCCACATAGCATGTGCAATAAAGTTGAGAGGGTTACGGCAAAAAATGGATGCACTTCGTGTACAAAACGGACAATCTCTTTCAGAGTATCAGGATTTCATACGGAAACTCGTCTGTTACAAAGGGATTTCATTTTTTAAATCTTATTTGAAGTCCTGAGTTTGTGTGTGTTCAAAATGAACCATTCAAAGCCACATCATCATTTTTCAATCCTTTCTGACTTCATTTGTTATTTTTCATGCATTTACTAATTATTTTGAGCTATAAGACCATAAAATTGGAAAGCATTTCAAATGAACTCTGAAAAGGTTGAAAGTTGGCATGGTATCATCATTTCATCCACATAGCATGTGCAAGAAAGTTGAGAGGGTTACGGCAAAAACTGGATGCACTTCGTGTACAAAACGGACAATCTCTTTCAGAGTATCAGGATTTCATACGGAAACTCGTATGTTACAAAGGGATTTCATTTTTTAAAACTTATTTGAACTCCTGACTTTTTATGTGTTCAAAATGCAACATTCAAAGCCACATCATCATTTTTCAATCCTTTCTGACTTCATTTGTTA
>NW_025304107.1:0-814 GCF_018294505.1 Triticum aestivum
GGAAAGATAAGAAAACGATCAGTACATCATGCGATGATCCAAAGCGCCACATTGTTCTTTCAGGGAAAAGAAACATCGTGGGAGTGGAGGACAAGACAGACATGTCAGAAGATTATAATATGTTTGGTGAAATTCCGCCCTTCAAAGTGAACATTGACCCAAGCATTAAGTTAAATGATGAGGATGCTCCATGGATACGGCACAATCGTAAGCAAGCAGGGACACAAGGGAAGAATTGATGTGTAATAATTTATTGTACCAAACTTTGTATTTGGTCGATGAACTGAATGATGTATCAAACCTTTTGTCAAACCTTCAAGGGGTTTTAAAATGAATTAGTTTTATTTTTCTGATTTTAAAAGGAAAAAGGAAGAAGAAGAAAGAAGGAAAAAGGAAGAAAAAAACAGAAGAAAAAAACAGAAGAAAAAAGGAAAAACAGAAGAAAAAAACAAACAGAAAAAAACATAAGAAAAAAACAGAAGAAAAATGGAAAAAGGAAAAAAGGAAGAAAAAAAGAAAATATGCCACCTACTGGGCCACCACGGCCTGAATACGACTAGAAACCCATTAAAGGGCCAGGATTCAGGCCCGCAGAAGGCCGAGTAGGCCCACACGCACATAGTGACAGAATAGGCCCGTAAGCCTGCATTTGAGAGGAGCTCGAAGTGGTGAGCGCAGCCGCGCTTATAAACCACTGTCGAAGCCTCTCGGCTAGCGAGGTGGGACTAAACATCCCACCGAACCGCGCCAGTTCTAGCACAGACCTTTAGTCCCGGTTGGAGAGGCGGACCGCGACTAAAGGGTACCTTTAGTC
>NW_025304108.1:0-814 GCF_018294505.1 Triticum aestivum
ACTTCGGAGTTCTGATGGGATCCGGTGCTTTAGTGCTGGTATGATCGCATCCGACATGTTACCCCCGTCTTCGTCCCTTATGCTTGCCCCTCCCAGCTCCACTACACACACGATTGCACATTCCTTTGGCCGCTCCCGCTCAACTACGGAGACGAGTTTTACCACGGTTCAACTGCACCAGTGCCTATTTACCATGGTTTCGACCCCTTTCAGAACACGCTTGCCGCCGCTAGACGCGTGAATAATGAGCAGCGAGCTAAAACTTACCGTAAACGTGCAAAATAATAAAACGTGCTAAACGTACGTCGCGCTCGTGCGTTTTGTTTTGCACGCGGTGCAAAAAAATTAAAAAGGGAATGCAACACGAGGACTTCCCAGGAGGTCACCCATCCTATTACTACTCTCGCCCAAGCACGCTTAACTTCGGAGTTCTGATGGGATCCGGTGCTTTAGTGCTTGTATGATCGCATCCGACATGTTACCCCCGTCTTCGTCCCTTATGCTTGCCCCTCCCAGCTCCACTACACACACGATTGCACATTACTTTGGCCGCTCCCGCTCAACTACGGAGACGAGTTTTACCACGGTTCAACTGCACCAGTGCCTATTTACCATGGTTTCGACCCCTTTCAGAACACGCTTGCCGCCGCTAGACGCGTGAATAATGAGCAGCGAGCTAAAACTTACCGTAAACGTGCAAAATAATAGAACGTGCTAAACGTACGTCGCGCTCGTGCGTTTTGTTTTGCACGCGGTGCAAAAAAATTAAAAAGGGAATGCAACACGAGGACTTCCCAGGAGGTCACCCATCCTA
>NW_025304109.1:0-814 GCF_018294505.1 Triticum aestivum
TGTCAGTCCGTTAAGTGGCTAACGGCAGACCTTTGCCGTCCGCCGCAGACGGCAAAGAGCCTTTGGTCTTTGCCGTCCGCCTTATGATGTCATCTACACGTCACTAGATGGCAGGTTCTTTGCCGTCTGCCACTGATGGCAAAGTGCAGGTTCTTTGCCGTCTGCCACGGACGGCAAAGTCTTTGCCGTCTGCCATTGTAGGCAAACTGACCAAATGGGTCAGCTCCCAGGAAGCACAGTTGGCTGCCACATGGCTTCTTTGCCGTCCGCCGCAGACGGCAAAGGCTCTTTGCCGTCGGTGGTAGACGGCAAAGAGGCTGCATATTGTCTGTTTTTTCTGTTTTTTATTAAATCCCACAATTTGCAGCACATATCACATATATAAGTTTCATATCCAGCACATATCCAACACATATCTAGCACATAAGTTTCATATCACATATCACATCAGTTTCATCCATACACATTGTTCATACATAAGGAAGTTCCATCCATACACATTGTTCCATCCATATATATATTACAATGCAAAGTGTCATGAAGATAGCAAGCTAGATACAATGCAAAGTTTCATCAAAGGAAAAGCAAGCACTCCATCATAGCTAGCTAGCTTCCATCAAGTGAATGAAATCTGCAAAATGGTAAATAAGAAAGTTAGAAATAGGTGACTAGAACAAGAAGAAGACTAGAACAAGAAGTATATGTCATTTATGAGCTAACTTAGGTGAAATGGATCATATATGAGCTAACTAAGTTGAAATGGGTTGTTTATGAGCTAACTTAGTTGAAATGGATCATTTATGAGCTAACTTAG
>NW_025304110.1:0-814 GCF_018294505.1 Triticum aestivum
GTCCACGAAACGGGTCAGAATCGATAAAAACCGCGAGTGTTGATGACCGACACGTAAATGCACCCCGGGGTTTGTTAATCGTGGAAGTCACTCCGGGACCCCAAAATAGTGAGTAATAGTCCACGAAACAGGCCAGAATCGTCAAAAACTGTCAGTGTTGATGACCAACACGTAAGCGCATCTTGTTTTTCAACAAGCATGGAAATCACTTCGGGACCCCAAAACAGTGAGTAATAGTCCACGAAACGGGTCAAAATCAACAAAAACCGCGAGTGTTGATGACCGACACGTAAACGCACCCCAGGGTTCGTTAATCATGGAAATCACTCCGGGCCCCCAAAACAGTGAGTATTAGTCCACGAAATGGGCCAAAATCGGCCAAAACTGTGAGTGTTGATGACCGACACGTAATAGCACCCCAGGGTTCATTAATCGTGGAAGTCTCTGCGAGACCCCAAAACAGTGAGTAATAGTCCACGGAACGGGCCAGAATCGGTCAAAACTGTCAATGTTGATGACCTCCACGTAAGCGCACCTTGGGGTTCAACAAGCATGGAAATCACTTTGTGACCCCAAAACGGTGAGTAATAGTCCACGAAACGGGTCAGAATCGACAAAAACCGCGAGTGTTGATGACCGACACGTAAACGCACCCTAGGGTTCGTTAATCACGGAAATTACTCCGGGACCCTGAAAGAGTGAGTAATAGTCCATGAAACGGGCCAGAATCGGCCAAAACTATGAGTGTTGATGACCGACACGTAAGCGCACCTTGGGGTTCAACAAGCATGGAAATCACTTCGGGACCCCAAAA
>NW_025304111.1:0-814 GCF_018294505.1 Triticum aestivum
CGATGCACTTCGTGTACAAAACGGAGAATCTCTTTCGTAGTATCAGGGTTTCATACTGAAACTCATCTGTTACAAAGGGATTTCATTTTTTTGAACTTATTTGAACTCCATAGTTTCTCTGTGTTCAAAATGCACCATTCAAAGCCACATCATCAATTTTCAACCCTTTCTCACTTCATTTGTTATTTTTCATGCATTTACTGATTATTTTGAGCTATAAGACCATGAAATTGAAAAGCATTTGAAATGAACTCTGAAAAGGTTGAAAATTGGCATGGTATCATCATTTCACCCACATAGCATGTGCAAGAAAGTAGAATGGGTTACGGCAAAAACTGGATGCACTTCATGTACAGAATGGACAATCTCTTTCGAAGTATCAGGGTTTCATCACGAAACTCGTCTGTTACAAAGGGATTTCATTTTTTTGCACTTATTTGAACTCTATAGTTTTTCTGTGTTCAAAATGCTCCATTCAAAGCCACATCATCAATTTTCAACCCTTTCTGACTTCATTTGTTATTTTGCATGCATTTACTGATTATTTTGAGCTATAAGACCATGAAACTGAAAGCATTTGAAATGAACTCCGAAAAGGTTGAAAGTTGGTATGGTATCATCATTTCACCTACATAGCATGTGCAAGAAAGTAGAGAGGGTTACGGCAAAAATTGGATTCCCTTCGTGTACAAAACGGACAATCTCTTTCGAAGTATGAGGGTTTCATACTGAAACTCATCTATTACAAAGGGATTTCATTTTTTTGAACTTATTTGAACTCCATAGTTTTTTTGTGTTCAAAATGCACCATTCA
>NW_025304112.1:0-814 GCF_018294505.1 Triticum aestivum
ATGGACTATTACTCACTATTTTGGGGTCCCGGAGTGATTTCAGCACTTGACGAACCCCGGGGTGCGTCTACGTGTCGGTCATCAACACTCTTGTTTTTTGTCAATTCTGACCCGTTTCGTGGACTATTACTCACCGTTTTGGGGCCCCATAGCGATTTCCATAGTTGTTGAACCCCAAGGTGCACTTACGTGCCGGTCATCAATACTCGCAGTTTTGGGTGATTCTGGACCGTTTCATGGACTATTACTCACTGTTTGGGGTCCCGGAGTGATTTCCACGATTGACGAACCCCGGGGTGCATATATGTGGCGGTCATCAACACTCGCAGTTTTTGGTGATTCTGACCTGTTTCATGGACTATTAATCACCATTTTGGAGTCCCAGAGCGATTTCCATGGTTGTCGCATCCCAAGGAGTGCTTACGTGTTGGTCGTCCAGACTCGCAGTGTGGGCCGATTCTGATCCGTTTCTTGGACTATTGCTCAGTTTTCGGGTCTCGAAGTGAATTCCACGATTGACGAACTCCGGGGTGCGTCTACGTGTCGGTCATCAACACACGCGTTTTTGGTCGATTGTGACCCGTTTTGTGGTCTATTACTCACCATTTTGGGGTCCCGTAGTGATTTCCATAGTTATTGAACCCCAAGGTGCACTTACGTGTCGGTCATCAACAGTCGCAGTTTTGGCCGATTCTGGCCCATTTCATGGACTATCACTCACTCTTTTGGGGTCCCGGAGTGATTTCAGCACTTGACGAACCCCGGGGTGCGTATACATGTCGGTCATCAACACTCGCGGTTTTTGGCGATTCTG
>NW_025304113.1:0-813 GCF_018294505.1 Triticum aestivum
TCCAGTTTTTGCCGTAACCCTCTCAACTTTCTTGCACATGCTATGTGGATGAAATGATGATATCATGCCAACTTTCAACCTTTTCAGAGTTCATTTGAAATGCTTTTCAATTTTAGGGTCTTGTAGCTCAAAATAATTAGTAAATGCATGAAAAATAACAAATGAAGTAAGATAGGATTGAAAAATGATGATGTGGCTTTGAATGGTGCATTTTGAACACACAAAAAGTCAGGAGTTCAAATAAGTTTTAAAAAATGAAATCCCTTTGTAACAGACGAGTTTTCGGATGAAATCCTGATACTTTGAAAGAGATTGTCCGTTTTGTACACGAAGTGCATCCAGTTTTTGTCGTAACCCTCTCAACTTTCTTGCACATGCTATGTGGATGAAATGATGATATCATGCCAACTTTCAACCTTTTCAGAGTTCATTTGAAATGCTTTTCAATTTTAGGGTCTTGTAGCTCAAAATAATTAGTAAATGCATGAAAAATAACAAATGAAGTAAGAAATGATTGAAAAATGATGATGTGGCTTTTAATGGTGCATTTTGAACACACAAAAAGTCAGGAGTTCAAGTAAGTTTTAAAAAATGAAATCCCTTTGTAATAGACGACTTTCCGGATGAAATCCTGATACTTTGAAAAAGATTGTCCGTTTTGTACACGAAGTGCATCCAGTTTTTGTCGTAACCCTCTCAACTTTCTTGCACATGCTATGTGGATGAAATGATGATATCATGCCAACTTTCAACCTTTTCAGAGTTCATTTGAAATGCTTTTCAATTTTAGGGTCTTATAGCTCAAAATAATTA
>NW_025304114.1:0-813 GCF_018294505.1 Triticum aestivum
GATTCTGGCCCGTTTCGTGGATTATTACTCACTGCTTTGTGGTCCTGCTGTGATCTCCATGATTAACGAACCCCGGGGTGCGTTTACATGTCGGTCATCAAAACTCATGGTTTTGGCCGAGTCTGGTCCGTTTCATGGACTATTACTCACTGTTTTGGAGCCACTGAGTGATTTCCACGATTAACGAACCCCAGGGTGCGCTTACGTGTCGGTCATCAACACTCGCGGTTTTTGATGATTCTGACCCGTTTCGTGGACTATTACTCACCATTTTGTGATCCCAGAGCGATTTCCATGGTTGTTGAACCCCAAGGTGCGCTTACGTGTAGGTCATCAACAATCGCAGTTTGGGCCGATTCTGGCCCATTTCTTGGACTATTACTTAGTTTTGGGGTTCCCGGAGTGATTTCCATGATTTATGAACCCCGTGGTGCGTTAATGTGTCGGTCATCAATAATCACAATTTTGGCCGATTCTGGTCCGTTTCGTGCACAATTACTCACCGTTTTGGGGTCCCAGAGCGATATCGATGGTTGTTCAACCCCAAGGTGCACTCACGTGCCGGCCATCAACACTCGTAGTTTTGGCCAATTCTAGCCCGTTTCGTGGACTATTACTCACTGTTTGGCGTCCCGAAGAGATTTCCACGATTAACAAACCGCGGGGTGCATTTACGTGTCAGTCATCAACACTCACAGTTTTGGCCGATTCTGGCCCGTTTCGTGGACTATTACTCACTGTTTTGGGGTCCGAGAGTGATTTCCATGATTAACGAACCCCAGGGTGCGTTTATGTGTCGCTCATGAACACTCA
>NW_025304115.1:0-813 GCF_018294505.1 Triticum aestivum
GGGCAGCGGGGTCGCGTCGAGGCGGCGGGGCAGCGTCGAGGTGGCGGGGACGGTGGCGTCGAGGGAGGCGGGGCGAGGGAGAGGGAAGGCGAGGAGAGGGCGAGGGCGAGGGCGAGGGCAGCGGCGGCGGTGGCGGTGGATCGAGAGGGAGAGAACTGGCGAGGGGGAGAGGGAAGGGGGGATCCGGCGAAGGGGGGATCGGGCGAAGGGGGATCGGGCGAAGGGGGATCGGGCCACAATACTAATGGCGCACCTCACCGTGGTGCGCCATTAGTACTTTTTTTTATTTCAACTCGAGCCAAAAGGTTATGTACTACCAGAACCTATCCACGTCAAGCCCACTCTACTAGCTCGACTGGTCAGCAGCCAGTTCTCACACCAGGAGGTCCTGGGTTCGACTCCCAGGCTCCACAAATTTTTTTATCATTTAAAAAGCTGTTTGATACTTATTTATGTTTAAATATGTTCAAACTTGTTTAAATAATAACAGTAATATTTTTTTATAAGACAGTAGCATTTAAAAAGCTGTTTGATACTTATTTTTTTTATAAGACGGTGCGCGCGGTGTGGGGGGTCGGCGGCGGCGGTTGAGTAGGGGAATCGAGGGTGCGGTGGGTCGGCGGCGGCGGCCGGTGGACTTGGGGGGTGCTCGGCACCGAGGGGGACCGGATCTGGCGAGGTGGGATAGTGGTCGAGATGGAGGGGGATCGAGGTGGGCTCCACAAATTTTTTTTAGCATTTAAAAAGCTGTTTGATACTTATTTGTGTTTAAATATGTTCAAACTTGTTTAAATAATAACAGTAATATTTTTT
>NW_025304116.1:0-813 GCF_018294505.1 Triticum aestivum
TGCTGCTGCCACAGCTCCGGACATGCCGTGGTGTGGAGTTTACACCCTGTAACCCGGATTTGTTGCACGGTCACACGAGTGCAAACAACCCACCACGGCACCTCCTATCTAGGGCTCTGCGCCGGCTGCTGGAGGCACCAGCGACGACGCTCGGACACACACACGTTCACGCCGAGGAAACTGGTCTAGTCACGAAATGTCTAAGAAACGCGACTCGACCCAGCCTCCCCTGCGCGACTCGACACAAACGGTGACGACGGCGGCGTTCGATGGACTTCGCAGTAACTCTCAAAGCTGGCTGTGATATGAATCAACACGGTACATACAACAGCCACTTTGAAAAGTACCGACCAGACACTAACGCCAACGGCTGTGCTGCTGCAGGCAGGCCCCGAGTCAATTCCGTACTACACGTTCAAAACATTCGACTGCACCACAGGAGTGACTCAGGGCCCGCTCAGAGCGACCAACCTACACACTGCAGCACAAAGACACATGACGCGAAAAAGACACGACGCGCGGCACGTGGAGTTTCTACCCTGTAACCACCTTTACATTCTGAGCTACATGGGCGGAAACGTCCAGGCGCAGCGACCCGTGTCGACTCGACTCGGCCGAAGTCGGGGACAGACTGATCGTCTGCGTCACGCCCGGGGTCCGCAGGTAGACTAGGAATCCCCCCTCGCCGTCCCGCGTCTGCTCGGCGGCAGAATGCTTGTCAGGGGCCACCTGCTGCTGCTGCTGCCACAGCTCCGGACATGCCGTGGTGTGGAGTTTACACCCTGTAACCCGGATTTGTTGCACGGTCACACG
>NW_025304117.1:0-813 GCF_018294505.1 Triticum aestivum
CTCGCAGTTTTGGCCGATTCTGGCCCGTTTCATGGACTATTACTCACTGTTTTGGGGTCACAGAGTGATTTCCAGGATTAACGAACCCTGGGGTGCGTTTACGTATGTGTCGGTCATCAACACTCGCAGTTTTGGCCAATTCTGGCCCGTTTCTTGCATTATTACTCACTGTTTTGGCGTCCCGAAGCGATTTCCATAGTTGTTGAACCCCAAGGTGCCCTTATGTGTCGATCATCAACACTGGTGCTCTAGGCCGATTTTGGCCCGTTTTTTGGATTATTACTCACTGCTTAGGGTCCCGGAGTGATTTCCATGATTATAGAACCCTGGGTGCGTTTACATGTCGGCCATCAACACTGGCAGTTTTGGCCGATTCTGGCCCGTTTCTTAGATTATTTCTCACCGTTTTGGGGTGCTGAAGTGATTTCCATAGTTGTTGAACCCCAAGGTGTGCTTACGTGCCGGTCATCAACACTGGCAGTTTTGGCCGATTCTGGCCCGTTTCTTGGATTATTACTCACTGTTTCGGGGTCCCGAAGCGTTTTCCATATTTGTGGAACCCAAGGTGCCCTTATGTGTCAGTCATCAACACTGACAGTTTTGGCCGATTCTGGCCCGTTTCTTCGATTATTACTCACTGTTTTGGGGTCCCGAAGCGATTTCCATAGTTGTTGAACCCCAAGATGCGCTTACATGTCGGTCATCAACACTGGAAGTTATAGCCGAGTCTGGCCCATTTAATGGACTATTACTCACTATTTTGGGGTCCCAGAGTGATTTCCACGATTAACGAACCTTGGGGTGCGTTGTTGT
>NW_025304118.1:0-813 GCF_018294505.1 Triticum aestivum
GTTTTTGCCGTAACCCTCTCTACTTTCTTGCACATGCTATGTGGGTCAAATGATGATACCATGCCAACTTTCAACCTTTTCAGAGTTCATTTGAAATGCTTTTCAATTTCAGGGCCTTATAGCTCAGAATAACCTGTAAATGCATGAAAAATTACAAATGAAGTCATATAGGGTTGAAAATTGATGATGTGGCTTTGAATGGTGCATTTTGAGCACAGAAAAACTATGGAGTTCAAATAAGTTCAAAAGAACTGAAATCCCTTTGTAACAGACAAGTTTCCGTATGAAACCCTGATACTTCGAAAGAGATTGTCCGTTTTGTACACGAAGTGCATCCAGTTTTTGTCATAACCCTCTCTACTTTCTTGCACATAATATGTGGGCCAAATGATGATACCATGCCAACTTTCAACCTTTTAAGAGTTCATTTGAAATGCTTTTCAATTTAAGGGTCTTATGGCTCAAAATAACCAGTAAATGCATGAAAAATAACAAATGAAGTCAGAAAGGGTTGAAAATTGAGGATGTGGCTTTGAATGGTGCATTTTCAGCACAGAAAAACTATGGAGTTCAAATAAGTTCAAAAAATGAAATCCCTTTGTAACAGACAAGTGTCCGTATGAAACCCTGATACTTCGAAAGAGATTGTCCGTTTTGTACACGAAGTGCATCCAGGTTTTGCCGTAACCCTCTCTACTTTGTTGCACATGCTATGTGGGTCAAATGAAGATACCATGCCAACTTTCAACCTTTTCAGAGTTCATTTGAAATGCTTTTCAATTTCAGGGTCTTATAGCTCAAAATAACCAGTAA
>NW_025304119.1:0-813 GCF_018294505.1 Triticum aestivum
TTTACACTAGAGTTGAACTAGCTCTATAACCTTGTACAAATAATTTTACACTAGAGCTGAACTAGCTTTATAAGCTAGTTCAAATAATTTTACACTAGAGTTGAACTAGATCTATAGCCTAGTACAAATAATTTTACACTAGGGTTGAACTAGCTCTGTAAGCTAGTTCCAATAATTTTACACTAGAGTTGAACTAGCTCTATAAGCTAGTTTAAATAATTTTACACTGGAGCTGAACTAGCTCTATAAGCTTGTACAAACAATTTGACACTAGAGTCGAACTAGCTCTATAAGCTAGTTCAAATAATTTTACACTAGAGTTGAACTAGCTCTATAAGCTAGTTCAAATAATTTTACACTAGAGTTGAACTAGCTCTATAGCCTAGTAGAAATAATTTTACACTAGAGTTGAACTAGCTCTATAAGCCTGTACAAATAATTTTACACTAGAGTTGAACTAGCTCTATAGTCTAGTACAAATAATTTTACACTAGAGTTGAACTAGCTCTATAAGCTAGTTCAAATAATTTTACACTGGAGTTGAACCAGCTCTATAAACTTGCACAAATAATTATACACTAGAGTTCAACTAGCTTTATCAGCTAGTTCAAATAATTTTACACTAGAGTTGAACTAGCTCTATAGCCTAGTACAAATAATTTTACACTAGAGTTGAACTAGCTCTATAAGCTTGTACAAATAATTTTACACTAGAGTTGACTAGCTCTATAGTCTAGTACAAATAATTTTACATTAGAGTTGAACTAGCTCTATAAGCTAGTTCAAATAATTTTACACTAGAGTTGAACTAGC
>NW_025304120.1:0-813 GCF_018294505.1 Triticum aestivum
GTTACTCTGTTCTTCATGAACTTAATACTCTAGATGCATGCTGGATAGCGTGTCACATCCCTAGTTCTGACAATGTCTAGTGCATGCATTAGGGTGTTACATCATGTTTAAATTTCATTAAACCTGAGATGGGGATGGACTAAGCCCTAACACCAAATGAATTCAACTAGGGTCAAAATAAAACCCTTTTCATTGAACTCAAAATGTCCTCTAAAAATGTTCAACATTTCTGGTTTGAGGTGGAAGCATCTACCAAAAATGGTTTATATTTTTGCAGGGCATATTTGGTCACTGAATTAAATCATATTGTATTTGACTTGGGCATTTAAATATTATAAATAATTTAAATGCTCAAATAAATGTTGGAAATTGATAAGGGTCACTGGAATAATTCAGAAAGCACCCATAATTATTTCCAGGATTTTATAAAATGATTTGATATTAAAACAAATCAAAAACAAATTGCAGAAATAGAAAAAAAATTAAAACAGAACAGTAAATAGAAAAAAAGAGAGAGAGAAGCCCAGCTTACCTGGCGCCACGAGCCGGCCCAGCTCCCCCCCCCCTGGCCGGCCTAGCCCACCAGCGCCTCCCCTATCGCCTTCCTCCTCTGCCAGGAGGACGGGCACGCGCCCGGCGCGCGCGGCCACGCGCCCCGGCCACCTCCTGCTTCCGGCCACCTCCTGCTTCCCCCCGGCCTCTCTAGCGACGCCACGCACCCCTCCTGGAACCCGTCGCTCACTCTCTCGTCCCCATCCTCTCCCCTGCTCCCTCTCCCTCCCGCGACCGAGCGGAGCTCGTCGCCGCCGACGC
>NW_025304121.1:0-813 GCF_018294505.1 Triticum aestivum
GTTGCGAGCGCTCGGGGCTCGGCTGCTCGATGAAGTGGACAGCGGCGGAGCTCCTGGACACGATGAGAGGACGCACGGGTGGCGGGGAGCACGGCTACGACGAAGGCACGGCGATGGTGGCGTCGGCCATGGCGGGGGAGCGCGAGGGGGAGGAGCTCGAGAGGAGTGGGGGTGTCTGGGGGGTTCGGGGGAGCGAGGGAGGCCGGTCCACGACGTCACCGGACGAGGGGAGTGGCGAGGCGGCGAGCAGGTGCGTGGCGCGCGCTGCGGTCGCCGTCCGGCACCTGCCTGCCTGCCTGGCCGGCAAGCAGCTCGCTGGAGCGGCGCTCGGCTGGGCCGGCAGGTGGGCCGGGTGCTGGGCGCCAGGTAAGTTTTTCCATTTCTTTCTGTTTTCTCTTTTTTTTAATACTTCTGCAACTTTGTTGAATTAAATAAAATACTTAGGCAACTCCTAAAATCACCAAACTACTCCTGGTCCATAGTTGGATTATTTCCAACATGAAACATTTTAGTTTGGAGATATTTGAGCATTTAAATATTTTATATAACTTTAAATGCCCAAATTCAAATATTTATGATTTAATTCAAAAACCCTAAGATGGCCTAGGAAAATGTGCACCACTTTTGGCAGAGGTTCTGAACCAAGACAAAAATGATGGGCATTTTAGAAGGGCATTTCAGGTTCATTGAAAAAGTTTTTTAGTAAACCCTAGTTGGTTTCAGAGGGGACTGGGGGTTCTGTCATCCCCATTTCAGGTTTCTGGTGAAAAAATAAACATGATGCAACACTCTAATGCATGACTAGCTAGGGTG
>NW_025304122.1:0-813 GCF_018294505.1 Triticum aestivum
TGGAGCGGTGGGGAGGAAGAGGGGGTCGAGGCGGAGCTCCTGAGCTAGTCGGGGGAGCGAGGGGTGGCCGGTGACGGCTGCTATGGCGAACGGCGGCGACGGTGGTGTTCGGCCATGAGAGAGAGAGAGGGAGCAGCACGGGAGAGAGGGGGGATAAGGCCAGGGGATCGGGGCGGCACCGAGAAGAAGCGTCGCGGCGTCGCGCTGGCGGGGGAGGCAGGCAGACGAGCTGGTGGCGTGGCGCTCCGGCCGTGCGCGCGCGCCGGCCACACGCCTGGCCGACTGGCGCCAGGAGGACGACGGCGGTGGTGGGCTGGGCTGGCTTGCTGGGCCGGCCAGCTGGCTGGGCCGCACAGGGAGGAGCCCAAGTAAGCTTCTCCCTTTTTAATTATTTCTGTTTTCTAATTTCTGACATTTGTTTTGATTTAAATAAAATATTAAATCATTTATATATATTATGCCAATTTTTGCAGGAGCTAGATATACTATTCCAGAGCTCCTTTATAATTGGCATGATATTTGGACATATATTAATATATATAATTAATATATTTCCAATGCAAATATTTATGCATTAATTCCAAATGCCCAAAATAAATACCTATGAGCTCTTAAAAATATTGGTTTGATTTTTATCTCTGTCCAATATTTTCAGAGAGCAACATGAGCATTTTCTTGGACCCTTTTGGAGAAATTTTTAATTGGATCATTTCAAAAATGATTCTAAGGGTTTCACAGATCCCCATTTCAAATTAAATGGAAAATTTAAACATGATGCACACACTCTGATGCATGACTAGCTAGGGTGTGACA
>NW_025304123.1:0-813 GCF_018294505.1 Triticum aestivum
AGTTTGACCACAGTTGACCACAGTTTGACCAGATTTGACCAAAATTGAAATAATTAAAATAATTATTTAGTAACACTAATATTCTAGAATAATTAGTTTGACCATTGTTTGACCATAGTTTGCCCACTGTTTGAATATTTTTCAATTTTTTCCACTCTAGATCTTACAAGCCCCGTAACTTTTTTTCTATTAGGTTTTTGAGGATTTTGAAAATGTTTAACGGGGTTCCCCCGGTTAAATTTGGATGTAACTTTTCGAGTAGATGATTTTTCATATAAAAAACTTTTTCATCCGAGTTAGTATGCAAAAGTTATGCCCATTTTTACAAATTTCAGAGAGATTTTGCAAATAAAGTCAAAATTCACATTTGCAAATTTTCCCAACAACTAGACCACATATCACATGAGAAACTTATTTTCTTTTATTTTTTTGACATTTCCATTATTTTCTTTTATTTTTTTTAAAACTGAAAAGGCGATCCCGGGGAGGGGGGGGTTAGAGTTTGAAAATGGGACCTTTAGTACCGGTTCGTGGCACGAACCGCGACTAAAGGTCTCAACCCCATTAGTTCCGGTTCGTGCCACAAACCGGGACTAAAAGGGAGGAGCTTTAGTCGCGGTTGGCCTGGCCAACCGCGACTAAAGGCCTTTGGGCACCTTTAGTCGCGGTTGGCCTGGCCAACCGCGACTAAAGCCCGCGAGCGCCCTGGGCCCAGGCATTTGGTCGCGGTTCATCTGCCGAACCGCGACTAAAGACTTCATTAGTCGCGGTTCCTACAGTTTCGCGACTAATGGGGCTGGACGGAAGCCTCTT
>NW_025304124.1:0-813 GCF_018294505.1 Triticum aestivum
ACTCATCTGTTACACGGGCACTTCAATGTTTTTAAAACTTATTTGAACTCCAGCCTATATTTGCGTTCAGTATGCATCATTCAAAGCGACGTCATCAATTTCCAACACGTTCTGACATCATTTGCTGTTTTTCAGTCATTTACCGATTTGTTTAGGGAGCTAAACGACGGTGAAATTGAAAATCACTACAAAATGAACTCTGAAAATGTTGGAACTTGGCATGGTATCATCATTTCGCCCGCATAGCATGTGCAAAAGAGTAGTGAGGGTCACGGCGAAAACTGGACGCACCTCGTGTACAAACTGGACAATCTCTTTCGGAGTATCAGGGTTTCGGACGAGAACTCATCTGTTACACGGGCACTTCAATGTTTTTGAAACTGATTTGAACTGCAGCCTATATTTGCGTTCAGTATGCATCATTCAAAGCGACGTCATCAATTTGCAACACGTTTTGACATCATTTGCTGTTTCTCAGTCATTTACCGATTTGTTTAGGGAGCTAAATGACGGTGAAATTCAAAATCACTACAAAATGAACTCTGAAAATGTAGGAACTTGGCATGGTATCATCATTTCGCCCGCATAGCATGTGCAGAAGAGTTGAGAGGGTCACGGCGAAAACTGGACGCACCTCGTGTACAAACTGGACAATCTCTTTCGGAGTATCAGGGTTTCGGACGAGAACTAATCTGTTACACGGGAACTTCAATGTTTTTTAAACTTATTTGAACTCCAGTCTATTTTTGCGTTCAGTATGCATCATTCAAAGCGACGTCATCAATTTACAACATGTTCTGACATCATTTGCTG
>NW_025304125.1:0-813 GCF_018294505.1 Triticum aestivum
ATGCTATGTGGATGAAATAATGATACCATGCCAACTTTCAACCTTTTCAGAGTTCATTTGAAATGCTTTTCAATTTTAGGGTCTTATAGCTCAAAATAATTAGTAATTGCATGAAAAATAACAAATGAAGTCAGAAAGGATTGAAAAATGATGATGTGGCTTTGAATGGTGCATTTTGAACACACAAAAAGTCA
Organism: Triticum aestivum; assembly: GCF_018294505.1. Classification (NCBI taxonomy): domain Eukaryota; kingdom Viridiplantae; phylum Streptophyta; class Magnoliopsida; order Poales; family Poaceae; genus Triticum; species Triticum aestivum. Next base: position 195 of record NW_025304125.1, read on the forward strand.
GGAGTTCAAATAAGTTTTAAAACATGAAATCCCTTTGTAACAGACGAGTTTCCGTATGAAATCCTGATACTTTGAAAGAGATTGTCCGTTTTGTACACGAAGTGCATCCAGTTTTTGCCGTAACCCTCTCAACTTTCTTGCACATGCTATGTGGATGAAATGATGATACCATGCTAACTTTCAACCTTTTCAGAGTTCATTTGAAATGCTTTTCAATTTTAGGGTCTTATAGCTCAAAATAATTAGTAAATGCATGAAAAATAACAAATGAAGTAAGAAAGGATTGAAAATGATGATGTGGCTTTGAATGGTGCATTTTGAACACACAAAAAGTCAGGAGTTCAAATAAGTTTAAAAAAATGAAATCCCTTTGTAACAGACGAGTTTCCGTATGAAATCCTGATACTTTGAAAGAGTTGTCAGTTTTGTACACGAAGTGCATCCAGTTTTTGCCGTAACCCTCTAACCATTCTTGCACATGCTATGTGGATGAAATGATGTTACCATGCTAACTTTCAACCTTTTCAGAGTTCATTTGAAATGCTTTTCAATTTTAGGGTCTTATAGCTCAAAATAATTAGTAAATGCATGAAAAATAACAAATGAAGTCAGAAAGGAT
>NW_025304126.1:0-813 GCF_018294505.1 Triticum aestivum
AGCGATTCCTCGCGCTTCTGGAGCTCCTCCTCTTCGACAGGCATCCCCTTCAGCAACGCAAGGGCAGCTTGGCGCAGCTCCACTTGCTGCTCCAGGGAAGTACTCCAGGCTTGGAGCTGCCACGCGCGCCTCTCCGCGATCTCGCGACATCGGTCTGCCTCCTGAGCGTCCTCAATGGCTCGGGAGAAGGCCTTTCGCGAGGCCACAAGGGATGCTTCGGCCTTTGTGTTTTCAAGATCACGCTGATGACACGCAAGGATGACTCCCACCTTTAGCTTGCACCGCTCCTCAACCAGCCGCAGGCCTTCGGCTTCAAGACACGCGTCCACGTCCGCGAGCTCTCCACCGAGCTGGCCCATCGCGTCTGTCGCCTTCCGGAGAAACTCTTAGCGGATGGCGCTGCACTCCCACACACGCTTGAGCATGTCGTCGATATCGTCCTCCGCCGCCGGTGTTGGCGGAGGGCCCTGAAGTGGTTCGCCCCCTCTCGACAGGGGGCTAGGGGCTGGTGCCCCCACAATCGCTGGATGGGCCCCGCAAGGGACCCAGGCCAGTGCAGATCCATCCCCAGAAGAAGAGCCGAAGATCGACTTCAACCATTCACTGTTCACGATCAGAGGAGGGGCCTAGGGCAAGCTGATCACGTCCCGGGCAAGGTCGCGATGGAAAGGCGGCAAAGACCCAGGCTCAAGGCACACTGCTGGTCGGCCCACCTCTCCAGCCGAACCCGCGTCAGGGGCAGCGCGCAGGCTTGGGAAGCTCAAAGTTAGCAGTGGAGATGAAGCCTGAGGGGGTGGCTTCTTAGCTGGCTCC
>NW_025304127.1:0-813 GCF_018294505.1 Triticum aestivum
TGAGTGTTTAGGTAGGTCGTGGTCTACACCCACGTCGGCTTTCGCTTGAAGTCTGCCGAGCACATGTCGTGTGCAGACGCTAAGTGGTGGAAACATGTATGAAGAAGTACACCCCTGCAGGGTTAATATCATCTATTCGAATAGCCGTGTCCGCGGAAAAGGACTTCTGGGTTGCTTATATCAGTTCATAGACAAGTGAAAGTGGATACTTTAAAATGCGCAAGATAAGCGTGAGTGGTATGGATGGCGTTCTCGTAGGGAGACGGGAGCGGATCCATAGTGGTGTATTGATATGGTGAATATGTGGACTCGTGTGCGCCACCTCAAAAGAGTTACTCGCAGTCGTAGTTTAGGATAGCCACCGAGTCAAAGCTGGCTTGCTGCAGTTAAACCCCACCATCCCCCTTGTTGAAAATGATGCATATGTAGTTAGTTCTGATGTAAGTCTTGCTGGGTACATTTGTACTCACGTTTGCCTATTTTATGTTTTTGTAGAGAGACTTCAGTCTCACTAGTAGTTCCACGTGGACTTCGACGTTTAGCTTGTTACCTCAGCTACGATCTTGTGCCTCGGCAGGATCTGATAGATAGTCAGGCTTCTCAGCCTTTTCATTTATAGATGTCTGTACTCAGACATGATAGCTTCCGCTTGTGCTTTGACTTGTATGCTCTGATTGTTGGGTCATGAGACCCATGTTTGTAATATCTCGCTCCTCGGAGCCTATTGATTAAAATACTTGAGTTGTAGAGTCATGTTGTGATGCCATGTTGTATTTGCACATATCGAGCATATTGTGTGTATGTTATTGAAAT
>NW_025304128.1:0-813 GCF_018294505.1 Triticum aestivum
GGGGTCTCCTTGTTTTAAACCGGTGCCAGCTACGAAATAACCATTGTTCTCCTCATTAATCGTAATACGAAAAGATCCATTAGGGAGTCCAGAATCTCCCTTGCCCCAGAGCCCTCTACGAATGCAAAATTCTACCTTTCATGATAGCGGTTTGATTGGAGAAAATTAACGTGTCTGCTATACCAGGGAAATTCGATAGTCATTGCTTCACCGATATCGTTCCCTAAGCTTATGGGTCTGATTCTTTTTTCCTCTTTTCCCTCGCATCAGGTTCTTTAATTAGGATCCCCACAAAAAAAGGTTCTTTAATTAGGAATCAGCAACTTACGTCGACTGAGTTAACTTGTACTTCATATGTTCCGCATCAACAACTCATGTGTTAGCTACATATTAGAGAATATGTAATAAGAACATGTTGATGTCGAGCGAGATGTATATATCGCTATCGCATTTGACCGTGGTTTTAGTATAGACGGTCACAGTAAGAGAACCATCATGCGTGCAGGCCGGCACCACAAGGATATATTCGCAACAGCAACAACAGCGGCTCGCTTTCTCTCCACTTTAAATTTGTGCCGGCCGACCTCCCAAAAGTGCTTTGTTTTCCATCCATCTTTCCATTCTCGGTCCTTCCAATTCCTGTCCTCTCATCTTCCTCCACCCTACTTTTGCTGCTCACACATGTTTCTTCAATTGTTCAAGGTTAGTAGTGCTAGCTGCAGGTCAAGTTCATTTCAATCAATTTTGGAAAAACTTTCCTTGAAACCGATCTTTATTTAGTGCATGCACCAGTCGAGTCCATTGATATATATA
>NW_025304129.1:0-813 GCF_018294505.1 Triticum aestivum
CTATTGTGATCTTCACTTATATCTTGCTGTCCAGAGCTACTTCATATCCTTTATTGATGCTAGTTGTGCTACGACGTGACCTCATTAGTGTTCTAGGCTCGCGTCTCTAGTTTGGTCTAGCCTAGGACCAGCACAGTACCGTCGTTGAGCGTTTATTCAACATTGCATCTCTGAATTGATTATTGCTAATCTTTTGCTACCATATATAGCAACCCGACTCCACATATTTCTACATCGTGTATACGTACGTTCCCCTGGCAATCGTTTTACACAATCTTTGGAGTTATTTGACACCGCTGGTTGCCTGTCACCACCTGCCGCATGGTAAGAATTTGTAAGATATTGATATTTGCTTTACTGTGAGCACTTTACAACCACATCCTAGTAGTTCATAGGAACATTATTCTCGAATTTTGGTTCTTGTTTCTACTAATCATGACAGGTTCCAGAGATAGAAGTTCTTGGATGACGGACACATCTTCACCATCACGAGAGTTGGGATAACACACACAAGTGATAGAGGCAAAGGTGTCCCGTCTTTCGATGAGATGATGGATATCGCTTTGGTGGCAGTCGACTTTGACGATCCGACTACGAACGTGCGAGGACGTCGCGCCTTAGCAATCACTAAACCAACCCCGAGAGGTTATTGACCATGCCGGAGCACGATCAACCTGACCACGAGGGTCTGTTTCCTGCGAGCAAACGAAGAACAAGCAAAAAACTGAGATTGCAATCTGGATATTGCGAATATAAGATGAAAGCTTTATTGATCAAGGTGGGGTTCTGTGACGCCTTTGTCTGGTCGTTGAA
>NW_025304130.1:0-813 GCF_018294505.1 Triticum aestivum
GGCTTCGAACAGTGGACCTCTCCACCCGATTGTATCAGGTCAGCACAGAGGGACACCTGGGAGCAACATCCGGGCCAAACCCACAGCTACATCCCCTCCGAGTAGACCCGACGCGTCCGTTTCCCCCTCCAGGTGCCGGCGGTTGCGCCGTCTGTGAGAGGGGCCACGCCTCGGAGACGCGTGCGGGGCGTTTGCAACCGCCACAACACACTCAGACTAGTGAGAAGCCATGCACGCAAGATTGGCGGCATGCTAGCCCATGGAGGCCGCCGGCCACAGTCGTAGACATGTGAAGGGCAATCCGCATAGAGGGAAGTGTTCGGATACTTCTCCATCACCAAAAATTATGAAAAATTACCATTGCTCCTATAGCACATGTGCCCATGTCGTGTAAAATACTCATGATTTTATCGTGATTCGAGTATTTAATAATATTCACGCCGCACCGTTACCGCAGAACGTCTACTACTATGTCATCGCCGTCCGTGAGGGGGGCCACACCCCGGAGATGCATGCCGCCTCTTCGGACATGCCACAACACCAACCCGCATGTATGAGGGGCCGGTGCGACGCTCCGGTGGCATTGCTACCCCCAGAGCCCCCTTCCCGCCTAACCCTGGAGCGGTTAACCACGAGATCTAGCCCTTTGAATTTCCACGGAAGGGCTTTGACCAGTGGACCTCTCCACCCAGTTGTGTCAGGTCGGCACAGAGGGATACCTGGAAGCAACATCCGGGCCAAACCCACAACTACACCCCCTCCGTGTAGACCCGACGCATCCGTTTTCCCCCTCCAAGTGTCGGCGGTGGCGTC
>NW_025304131.1:0-813 GCF_018294505.1 Triticum aestivum
AGTTTTATTGAGTTTTGATGTACCGAAGGAGTTCGGAGTCCCGGATGAGATCGGGGATATGACGAGGAGTCTCGAAATGGTCGAGACGTAAAAATCGATATATTGGACGACTATATTCGGACTTCGGAAAGGTTCCGAGTGATTCGGGTATTTTTCGGAGTACCGGAGAGTTACGGGAATTCGTATTGGGCCTTAATGGGCCATACGGGAAAGGAGAGAAAGGCCTCAAAAGGTGGCCGCACCCCTCCCCATGGTCTGGTCCAAATTGGACTAGGGAAGGGGGGCGCACCCTTCCTTCTTTCTCCTTCCCCCTTCCCTTCTCCTACTCCCACAAGGAAAGGAGGAGTCCTACTCCCGGTGGGAAAGGAGAGTAGGACTCCCCCTATGGCGCGCCTCTCCCCTTGGCCGGCTGCCTCCCCCTTGCTCCTTTATATACGGGGGCAGGGGGGCACCCCAGAGACACAACAATTGATCCTTGAGAACTCTTAGCCGTGTGCGGTGCCCCCCTCCACCATATTACACCTCGATAATACTGTTGCGGAGCTTAGGCGAAGCCCTGCGTCGGTGGAACATCATCATCGTCACCACGCCGTCGTGCTGACGTAACTCTCCCTCAACACTCGGCTGGATCGGAGTTCGAGGGACGTCATCGAGCTGAACGTGTGTAGAACTCGGAGGTGCCGTACGTTCGGTACTTGATCGGTCGGATCGTGAAGACGTACGACTACATCAACCGCGTTGTGATAACGCTTCCGCTATCGGTCTACGAGGGTACGTGGACAATACTCTCCCCTCTCGTTGCTATGCATCACC
>NW_025304132.1:0-813 GCF_018294505.1 Triticum aestivum
AAAGAAAGACGTCAAGCAAATATGTGCTTTGATGCGAAGCAAATTTGAGAGAGAGAGAGAGAGAGATAGAGAGAGAGAGGGAGGGAGGGAGAGGGAGAGAGGGACAGGGAGAGAGGGAGAGGGAGAGGGAGAGGGGGAGGGAGAGGGAGAGGGAGATGGCCTTGCCGCCATCTTAACCTCTGCCCCTGTTTTGTTAATTGATCAGGCATGGCTGCACATCAGTTGTGCTTGCCTTCTTGCCGTCCTCATTGCTGCCATCCATGCCTTGTGTGTCTGTCTTGCTCAGATGTATGGCTACTAGCTCGCTTCTTGCTACGTACCATGGCGGCCTTAATTAGATGTTATCTCAGATGCTTTCTTAGACCAGTATTCAAGGTGAAGTCATTCCTTTTCTGTAAACAGTCTGTGTGACTCATGTATTATGAACTGTTTTTAATATATGATGAACATTTTAAAAATAGATGGTGAAATGTTTTTAAACATATGAGTTTATGAGTTTTGATGTACCGAAGGAGTTCGGAGTCCCGGATGAGATCGGGGACATGACGAGGAGTCTCGAAATGGTCGAGACGTAAAGATCGATATATTGGACGACTATATTCGGACATCGGAAAGGTTCCGAGTGGTTCGGGTATTTTCGGAGTACCAGGGAGTTACGGAATACGGGGAAAGAAGTATATGGGCCTTATTGGGCTTTAGGGGAGAGAAAGAGGCAGGCCGCGCGCCCCTCCAATGAGTAGTCCGAATTGGACTAGGGGGAGGGGTGGCGCCCCCTCCTTCCTTCTCTTCCCTCTCCCCCTTCCTTGTCTCCTA
>NW_025304133.1:0-813 GCF_018294505.1 Triticum aestivum
ATACAAATAATTTTACACTAGAGTTAAACTAGCTCTACAAGCTAGTTCAAATAATTTTACACTAGAGTTGAACAAGCTCTACAGGCTAGTGCAAATAATTTTACACTAGAGTTGAACTAGTTCTACAAGCTAGTTTAAATAATTTTATAATAGAGTTGAACTAGCTCTATAACCTAGTACAAATAATTTTATACTAGAGTTGAACTAGCTCTACAAGCTAGTTCAAATAATTTTACACTAGAGTTGAACTAGCTCTATAAACTAGTACAAATAATTTTACACTAGAGTTGAACTAGCTCTACAAGCTAGTTCAAATAATTTTACAATAGAGTTTAACTAGCTCTATAACCTAGTACAAATAATTTTACACTAGAGTTGAACTAGCTCAATAGGCTAGTTCAAATAACATTACACTAGAGTTGAACTAGCTCTATAGGCTAGTTCAAATAACTTTACACTAGAGTTGAACTAGCTCTATAGGCTAGGTCAAATAATTTTACACTCGAGTTGAACTAACTCTATAACCTAGTAAAAATAATTTTACACTAGATTTAAACTAGCTATGCAGGCTAGTTCAAATAATTTTACACTAGAGTTGAACTAGCTCTATAACCCAGTACAAATAATTTTACACTAGAGTTGAACTAGCTCTACAAGCTAGTTCAAATAATTTTACACTAATCTTGAACTACCTCTACAAGGTAGTTTAAATAATTTTACACTAGATTTGAACTAGCTCCATAACCTAGTACAAATAATTTTACCCTAGAGTTGAACTAGCTCTATAACCTAGTAGAAATGATTTTAGACCAC
>NW_025304134.1:0-813 GCF_018294505.1 Triticum aestivum
GCGCTCCGAGTATTTAGTAATATTGACGCCGCATCGTTACCGCAGAACGTCTACTACCGTGTCATCGCCATCCGTGAGGGGGGGCCACCCCGGACACGCGTGCCAGGCGTTTGCAACCGCCACAACAATTCCAGACTTGTGAGAGGCCGCCTATGCAAGATTTGGCGGCATGCTAGCCCCCGAAGGCCGCCGGCCACAGCCGTAGATGCGCGAAGGGCAATCCGCGTAGAGGGAATTTTTCGGATACTTCTCCATCACCAAAAATTATGAAAAAATACCATCGTTCCTATAGCACATGTGCCCATGTCGTGCAAAAAAACTCATGATTTTATCGCGCTCCGAGTATTATTAATATTGACGCCGCATCGTTACCGCAGAACGTCTACTACCGTGTCATCGCCGTCTGTGAGCGGGGGGCACGCCCCGGAGACGCGTCCCGCCTCTTCGGACATGCCACCACACCACCCCGCATGTATGAGGGCCCGGTGCGACGCTCCGGTGGCATTGCTACCCCCCAGTGCCCCCGTCCCGCCTAACCCTGTAGCGTTTGACCACGGGATCTAGCCCTTTGACTTTGCACAGACGAGCTTTGACCAGTGGACCTTCCCACCCATTTGTGTATGGTCAGCCCATAGGAACAGTTTGGAGCGACATCCGGGCCAGAACCACAGCAAGATCCCCTCCGTGTAGACCCGACGCGTCCGTTTCCCCCCTCCAGGTGCCGGCAGCGGCGCCGTCCATGAGGGGGGCACACCCCGGACACGCTTGCCGGGCGTTTGCAACCGCCACAACACTTGCAAACTTGTGAGAGGC
>NW_025304135.1:0-813 GCF_018294505.1 Triticum aestivum
CCCCCAGAACGATGACCCGTACGGTTACAGAAGCCGTAAGAGAAAGATGGATCGGGAAGCAGATGTTGTGGCGCGGTTGGCATCGGAAATGGATGTGATGAAGAAAACCATGAGTGTACTAGTAGCCGAAAGAGATGCAGCTCGGGTGCAGCATGAAGATCATCCAGCGGATCTCGGAAGCCAGCAGCGGAGAAGCAGCGTGGCTTCCACGGAGGCCCCACCGGCTGGTGCAGATGCACCGACGATCGAAATTACTGCACCGGAGCCTCTGGTGGTCCAAATTACTGCACCGGAGCCTCTGGTGGTCGAAATTACTTCACCGGAGCATCCTCGCTACCCCGTGGACGATATAAAGGAGATGAAAGAATGTCATCTGTATTATCCTATCGGGAACATGTCCATGAAGGTAGCCATCGGCAGTGCTTTACCATGTTTACCTGGAGCACTCCACCACAACACCCCCATTCAAGATGGCTATGCTCGTGTCACGGTGGAGGACATAGTCCAAGGGTGTGAGGACCTGGAGATTGACATTGCTACACCTGAAGGGGAGAAAAGACTTGGAGATGTCAAGCGCCATTTCATTCTATGGCAAAAGAAGTTTATCAAGTTTCCAGGCGAGGCGCCAAGGACAACAAGTCCACCCCCCTACGGTGGTGGTGGTGGCGGTGGCGGTGGTGGTGGTGGTGGTGGTGGTGGTGGTGGTGGTGGCGGTTCACCTACACCTCCGTCACGTCAGCCGACGCCGCCCCCCAGTCCACAACGTCCGGCGGGTGATCAGCCGCCGCCCCCCAGTCCTCGTCCGGCGGGTGA
>NW_025304136.1:0-813 GCF_018294505.1 Triticum aestivum
CCACCCTGTCTATCTTAGGGTAATTCGAGTCGAGGCGGATGTCGTCGCGGTAGCGACGACGGACACCGAGACGAGCACATGACACCAATGCCACCCTGTCTATCTTAGGGTTACGCGAGTCGAGGCGGACGTCGTCGCGGTAGCGACGCCGGACGCCGAGACGAGCACGTGACACCAATGCCACCCTATCTATCTTAGGGTAACGCGAGTCGAGGCGGACGTCGTGACTGTAGCGACGACGGACGCCGAGATGAGCACGTGGCACCACCGCCACCCTGTCTATCTTAGGGTAACGCGAGTCGAGGCGGACGTCGTCGCGGTAGCGACGACGGACGCCGAGACGAGCACGTGACACGAATACCACCCTGTCTATCTTGTAGTAACGCGAGTTAAGGCGGACGTCGTCGCGGTAGCGACGATGGACGCCGAGACGAGCACGTGAGACGAATGCCACCCTGTCTATCTTAGGGTAACGCGAGTCGAGGCGGACGTTGTTGAGGTAGCGACGACGGACACCGAGACGAGCACGTGACACCAATGCCACCATGACTATCTTAGGGTTACGCGAGTCGAGGCGGACGTCGTCGTGGTAGCGACGACGGACGCCGAGACGAGCACGTGACACCAGTGCCACCCTGTCTATCTTAGGGTAACGTGAGTCAAGGCGGACGTCGTGGCTGTAGCGACCACGGACGCCGAGACGAGCACGTGGCACCACTGCCACCCTGTCTATCTTAGGGTAACGCGAGTCGAGGCAGACATCGTTGCGGTAGCGACGACGGACGTTGAGACGAGCACGTGACACGAGTACCA
>NW_025304137.1:0-813 GCF_018294505.1 Triticum aestivum
TAGTGTTCTAGGCTCGCGTCTCTAGTTCGGTCTAGCCTAGGACCAGCACAGTACCGTCGTTGAGCGTTTATTCAACATTGCATCTTTGAATTGATTATTGCTAATCTTTTGCTACCATATATAGCCAACCCAGCTCCACATATTTCTACACCGTGTATACGTACGCTCCCCTGGCAATCGCTTTACTCAATATTCGGAGTTACTTAACACCGCTGGTTGCCGATCACCGCTTGCTGCATGGTAAGAACTTGTAAGACATTGATATTTGCTTTACTGTGAGCATTTTACCACCACATCCTAGTAGTTATAGGAACATTATTTTTGGGTTTTGTTTCTTGTTCTACTAATCATGACAGGATCCAGAGTCAATTCATGGGCTTTGTCGATCGCGGGAGACATGCCACCACCTTTGCAAATACCACAACCGTCACGAGAGGTGCACAAACATCCAAATGCACATGATCAGGTTAATGTATCTATACCACCATTTAATGGCCGTTTTAAACCTGCTTTATATATTGAATGGGAGTTCAACATAAAAAATATATTTTCTTCCCATAATTTCAATGAACATAAAAAGGTTAAGGTTGCGGTTGGTTCTTTCACTGGTTATGCTTTGGTTTGGTGGAGTGAATATTGTCGGTTACACCCTGATTATATACCTACTACTTGGGATGATTTGAAACTTGCCATGCGACATACTTTCGTCCCTGCTTATTATACTCGTGACATGATTAAGAAGTTGCAACACTTAAAACAAGGTAGTGAAACTGTAACAAAATATTATGATGATTTACAAACTACCTTGTTGCA
>NW_025304139.1:0-813 GCF_018294505.1 Triticum aestivum
CGGGTGGAGAGGTCCACTGGTCAAAGCCCGTCCGTGCAAAGTCAAAGGGCTAGATCCCGTGGTCAAACGCTACAGGGTTAGGCGGGACGGGGGCCCTGGGGGGGTAGCAATGCCACCGGAGCGTCGTACCGGGCCCTCATACATGCGGGGTGGTGTTGTGGCATGTCCGAAGAGGCGGCACGCGTCTCCGGGTTGTGGCCCCCCTCACGGACGGCAATGAAACGGTGGTAGACGTTCTGCGGTAACGATGCAGCGTGAATATTATTAAATACTTGGAGCGCGATGAAATCATGAGTTTTTTACACAACGTGGGCACATGTGCTGATGGTAATTTTTCATAATTTTTTGTGATGGAGAAGTATCTGAACACTTCCCTCTCCGCGGATTGCTCTTCGCACGTCTACGACTGTGGCCGGCGGCCTTCGTGGGGTAGCATACCGTAAAATCTTGCGTAGGCGGCCGCTCACAAGTCTGGAAGTGTTGAGGCGGTTGCAAACGCCCAGCACGCGTCTCCGGTGCGTGCCCCCCCTCACGGACGGCGCCGCCGCCGGCACCCGAAGGGGGGAAACGGACGCGTCGGGTCTACACGGAGTGGATGTAGCTGTGGGCCTGGCCCGGATGTTGCTCCCCGGTGTCCCTCTGGGCCGACCTGACACAACCGGGTGGAGAGGTCCACTGGTCAAAGCCCATCCGTGCAAAGTCAAAGGGCTAGATCCCGTGGTCAAACGCTACAGGGTTAGGCGGGACGGGGGCCCTGGGGGGGTAGCAATGCCACCGGAGCGTCGTACCAGGCCCTCATACATGCGGGGTGGT
>NW_025304140.1:0-813 GCF_018294505.1 Triticum aestivum
TTAACTAATGCACCTAGTACTTTCGTGAGATTAATGAACGAAGTTTTACGTGCTTTCATTGGACGATTTGTGGTAGTTTACTTTGATGACATATTGATTTATAGCAGATCTTTGGAGGAACATTTGGAACATTTACGTGCTGTTTTTATTGCTCTACGTGATGCACGTTTGTTTGGTAACCTTGGGAAGTGCACCTTTTGCACCGACCGAGTATCTTTTCTTGGCTATGTTGTTACTCCACAGGGAATTGAAGTTGATAAAGCCAAGATTGAAGCTATTGAGAGTTGGCCGCAGCCCAAAACGGTCACACAAGTGAGGAGTTTTCTTGGCCTCGCTGGATTCTATAGGCGTTTGTGAGAGATTTCAGCACCATTGCTGCACCTCTCAACGAGCTTACAAAGAAAGATGTGCCGTTTGTTTGGGGTACCGCACAGGAAGAAGCCTTCACGGTATTGAAAGATAAGTTGACACATGCTCCTTTACTCCAACTTCCTGATTTTAATAAGACTTTTGAGCTTGAATGTGATGCTAGTGGAATTGGATTAGGAGGTGTGTTATTACAAGATGGCAAACCTGTTGCATACTTTTCTGAAAAATTGAGTGGGCCTAGTCTGAATTATTCTACTTATGATAAAGAATTATATGCTCTTGTTCGGACTTTAGAAACATGGCAACATTATTTATGGCCCAAAGAATTTGTTATACATTCTGATCATGAATCTTTGAAACATATTAAAAGTCAAGCTAAACTGAATCGTAGACATGCTAAATGGGTTGAATTCATTGAGACTTTCCCTTATGTCATTAAACACA
>NW_025304141.1:0-813 GCF_018294505.1 Triticum aestivum
GTCGGGGCGCGGGGAAGGGGGGTCGACGCGGGCGTCGAGGCGATGGGGGCGTCCGGCGACGGGGGCGAGGCGGCGGTGTCGCGGTCGTTGCCCCGATCCAGATGGGATCGGGGAGTGGGGGAGCGAGGGAGTGGGGAGGTGGGGGTTGTCGGTGGGCGAGTGGGGTGGATAAGGGAGCGGGGTGGGCTGGCCGGTTGGCCTGGTGGCCTGGCCCAGTGGGGCTGTGGGGCTGTGGCCTGCTGGGCCGGAGCCCAGTGGGGGGGGTTGCTCTCTTTTTTTTAGCTTTGTTTTATTTCTACTTTTTCTTTTCTGTTTTATTTTGTTCCTCATTTTATTTTAGTTTTGTAAAGTACAAAATGATCCCTAAATTAGTACTACCACTAAACCCACTGCGATAAAAAGTTTAACACCTAACTAGAATAGTTTAACATTTTATTTATTATAAAAGGCATTTCAATAATTGTTTTGACTACTGTTTTATTCATTTTAGAGTATTTAAAGATTTTATATAAGTGTGGTTTTCTCCATCATAATTATCCATGATTTATTTGAATCCCCCCGAACATTTTAGTTTTTAATATTTTTGAAAACTTTTGTTGTTTGCCATATTTTGAATTTGAATTTTGATCCGGTTTTGAACTAACGCGAGATTATCAACACTAACAGAGGTGACGTGGCATCATTAGCGTAGGTTTACTGTAGCATAATTATCCGGGCGTCACAACTCTCCTCCACTATAAGAAATCTCGTCCCGAGATTTAAGAGGGAAGTAAAGGGGGAAGGTTCGGGTTACGAAATTATAACGGATCTTCT
>NW_025304142.1:0-813 GCF_018294505.1 Triticum aestivum
CATGTTTGAGTTTGAAATTTGAATCTTTGATTCAAATTTGTTCAAACCCTTCTGGTTTTAGTTGCATTAGCCCAACACACTCATATTGCCATGTTTCATGCATGCATCATATTGTTGCACATTGTTTGGTGATGGTTGTGTATCGGTGTCCTTTGCGACAGGTTCTGCCTCCGAGGAGTACCGTGATTACCCTAACGAAGAACCGTATCAGTGCATCGAACCATCAGGCAAGCAACCAACCATTTGATCATATCGATACAATCCCATGTTCTCGCTCCTGCTCTCTTTTACTGCATTAAGACAATGCGTTTCAAACTGCTGTGTGCTACGGTAGTTGAACCCATTTCCTCTGCATGACCTGTCATTGCCACAGTAACTAGATGAAACCCACTAGCATGTGTAGGAGTTGATTGAGCCATATGTATGTGTTGTTCCTACCTTGCTATGCCTACTATGCTTAGAGTCGTGTCAGGTCTGGTTCATCTGGGTGATGGGCTAGAGTGAAATGATTATGTCGGTAATGAGAGTGGTGTGGTGAACACGATTTGGTAAAGGTATCGATGAGAGGCCATGTAGGAGTACATGGTGGGTTGTTTCATTGAAGCCGACCTTAAGCACTGAGATCTGTATGTGTGATTTAAGAATCAGCTACTACCATGCATTGGGCTCGAAACCAATGGACCCTCTCGGCTTCTTATTCACCCTAGTTCTCCGTCCAGGAGTTGCAAGTAGTTTCTGGTGTTTGTAGCCTACTGGAGGCCGTGGACAGCGCTGACCGTAGGGGTGGGCTGTGATGCGGTAGGTACGTGGCCG
>NW_025304143.1:0-813 GCF_018294505.1 Triticum aestivum
TGGCGGGCACCAGGTAAGTTTTCTCTGTTTTATTTCTATTCTGTTTCTATTTTGTTTTCTGTGTTCTGATTTAGTTCAGGCACTAAACTATTTTTTTTATTCTGAAAATAATCATGTGGCTATGTGTAGGATCGAAAGTATGTCTAGAGGGGGGGGGGGTGATTAGACTACTTGACCAAATAAAAACTTAACCTTTTCCCAATTTTAGTTCTTGGCAGATTTTAGCTAATTTAGGACAAGTCAAGCAATCATCACATAATTCAAGCAAGCATGCAAAGAGTATATAGGCAGCGGAAAGTAAAGCATGCAACTTGCAAGAAAGTAAAGGGAAGGGTTTGGAGATTTCAAACGCAATTGGAGACACGGATGTTTTTCCCGTGGTTCGGATAGGTGGTGCTATCCTACATCCACGTTGATGGAGACTTCAACCCACGAAGGGTAACGGTTGCGCGAGTCCACACAGGGCTCCACCCACGAAGGGTCCACGAAGAAGCAACCACCCACAAAGGGTCCACGAAGAAGCAACCTTGTCTATCCCACCATGGCCATCGCCCACGAAGGACTTGCCTCACTAGCGGTAGATCTTCACGAAGTAGGCGATCTCCTTGCCCTTACAAACTCCTTGGTTCAACTCCACAATCTTGTCGGAGGCTCCCAAGTGACACCTAGCCAATCTAGGAGACACCACTCTCCAAGAAGTAACAAATGGTGTGTAGGTAATGAACTCCTTGCTCTTGTGCTTCAAATGATAGTCTCCCCAACACTCAACTCTCTCTCATAGGATTTGGATTTGGTGGAAAGAATATTTGAGTG
>NW_025304144.1:0-813 GCF_018294505.1 Triticum aestivum
GGGGTTACGCCGTGGTCAAGTGGTCAACCCCACCGGCGGCTTGACGCCGGCGAGGCCAGCCGCGGTGGCGAGCCTCGGGTTTTGCCCACAGGGCTCAGTTTGGCGCGCGGAGCACAGCTTCGGGATGCGGACGCTCGTCCGCATCCAACTGTGGTGGTGGCGCGGCCGGGGAGTGGCCGGAGTGGTGCCGGCGACGAGCTCGGCGGCGGCCGAAGCTCGGGTGCAAGTGGGGATGGGGCTGCGGTGCGCAAACGAGCGCGGCGAGGTTTCACGGAGGCTCTACGCGATGCGGGGAGCGCGTTGGGCGCATGCCCGGGACCAAATGGTCACCGGAGCTACGCCGACGTTGAGCTCAGGCGGCGGCGCGTTTCGGCCATAAAGGGGGCGACGGCTACGGCGATCAAATGAAGCGGGGAAGAGGGGGAAAGGGTGGAGGAGCTCACAGCGATCACAAAGAGGGGCTCGGCTTGCTCGGGGACGGCCGGAGTTCCACGAATTTGGGCGACGGCGACTGGCGGGTCTGAGGTAGGAGATGAGCTCGGGGAGGATGTTCGGGGCTTCTGGAGGGGCGTGGCTCGGTGGAAGAGGAGGAGGGGGTCGAGGCGAAGCTCGAGGGCGTGTTGGAGAGGCTGCGGGATGGCTGCGGCCGCGGTAGCGGCGTCGGCGGCGACGAGCTCCGCTCGGTCGCGGGAGGGAGAGGGAGCAGAGGAGAGGATGGGGACGAGAGAGTGAGCGACGGGTTCCAGGAGGGGTGCGTGGCGTCGCTAGAGAGGCCGGGGGGAAGCAGGAGGTGGCCGGAAGCAGGAGGTGGCC
>NW_025304145.1:0-813 GCF_018294505.1 Triticum aestivum
TTACTGGTTATTTTGAGCTATAAGACCCTGAAATTGAAAAGCATTTCAAATGAACTCTGAAAAGGTTGAAAGTTGGCATGGTATCTTCATTTGACCCACATAGCATGTGCAACAAAGTAGAGAGGGTTACGGCAAAACCTGGATGCACTTCGTGTACAAAACGGACAATCTCTTTCGAAGTATCAGGGTTTCATACGGACACTTGTCTGTTACAAAGGGATTTCATTTTTTGAACTTATTTGAACTCCATAGTTTTTCTGTGCTGAAAATGCACCATTCAAAGCCACATCCTCAATTTTCAACCCTTTCTGACTTCATTTGTTATTTTTCATGCATTTACTGGTTATTTTGAGCCATAAGACCCTTAAATTGAAAAGCATTTCAAATGAACTCTGAAAAGGTTGAAAGTTGGCATGGTATCATCATTTGGCCCACATATTATGTGCAAGAAAGTAGAGAGGGTTATGACAAAAACTGGATGCACTTCGTGTACAAAACGGACAATCTCTTTCGAAGTATCAGGGTGTCATACGGAAACTTGTCTGTTACAAAGGGATTTCAGTTCTTTTGAACTTATTTGAACTCCATAGTTTTTCTGTGCTCAAAATGCACCATTCAAAGCCACATCATCAATTTTCAACCCTATATGACTTCATTTGTAATTTTTCATGCATTTACAGGTTATTCTGAGCTATAAGGCCCTGAAATTGAAAAGCATTTCAAATGAACTCTGAAAAGGTTGAAAGTTGGCATGGTATCATCATTTGACCCACATAGCATGTGCAAGAAAGTAGAGAGGGTTACGGCAAAAAC
>NW_025304146.1:0-813 GCF_018294505.1 Triticum aestivum
CGAGTCTTGACGACCAAGACGCAAGCACACCTTGGGGTTTGACAACCATGGAAATCGCTTTGGGACCCCCAAAACGGTGAGTAATAGTCCACGAAACAGGTCAGAATCGACAAAAACCAGGTGTGTTGATGACCGACACGTAAACGCACCCCGGGGTTCGTCAATCGTGGATATCACTCCAAGACTCCAAAACAGTGAGTAAAAGTCCACGAAACGGCCCAGAATCGGCCAAAACTACGAGTGTTTATGACCGACAGTAGGCGCACCTTAGGGTTCAATAACTATGGAAATCACTTTGGCACCACAAAACGATGAGTAATAGTCCACGAAGCGGGTCAGAATTGGCCAAAACTGTGAGTGTTGACTACGGACACGTAAACGCATCCTGGGGATCGTCAGTCGAGGAAATCGCTCTGGGACGCCAAAACGGTGAGTAATAGTCCACGAAACGGACCAGAATTGGCCTAAATTGTGAGTGTTGATGACCGTCACGTAAACGCACCCCGGGGTTCATCAATCGTGGAAATCACTTCGGGACCACAAAACTGAGTAATAGTCCAAGAAATGGGTGAGAATCGGCCCAAACTGCGAGTCTTGACGACCAACACGTAAGCACACCTTGGGGTTCGACAACCATGGAAATCGCTTTGGGACCCCCAAAACGGTGAGTAATAGTCCACGAAATGGGTCAGAATCGAAAAAACCGCAAGTGTTGATGAACGACACGTAAACGCACCCCGGGGTTCGTCAATCATGGAAATCACTCTGGGACCCCAAAACAGTGAGTAATAGTCCACGAAACGGGCCAGAATC
>NW_025304147.1:0-813 GCF_018294505.1 Triticum aestivum
TGTACAAGCTTATAGAGCTAGTTCAACTCTAGTGTAAAACTATTTCTACTAGGCTATAGAGCTAGTTCGACTGTAGTGCAAAATAATTTGAACTAGCTTATAGAGCTAGTTCAACTCTAGTGTAAAATTATTTGTCAAGCTTATAGAGCTAGTTCAACTCTAGTGTAAAATTATTTGAACTAGCTTATAGATCTAGTTCAACTCTAGTGTAAAATTATTCGAACTAGCTTATAGATCTAGTTCAACTCTAGTGTAAAATTATTTGAATTAGCTTATAGAGCTAGTTCAACTCTGGTGTAAAATTATTTGAACTAGCTTATAGAGCTAGTTCAACTCTAGTCTAAAATTATTTGTACAAGCTTATAGAGCTAGTTTAACTCTAGTGTAAAATTATTTGTACTAGGCTATAGAGCTAGTTGAACTCTAGTGTAAAATTATTTGAATTAGCTTATACAGCAAGTTCAACTCTAGTGTAAAATTATTTGAACTAGCTTATAGAGCTAGTTCAACTCTGGTGTAAAATTATTTGAACTAGCTTATAGAGCTAGTTCAACTCTAGTTTAAAATTATTTGAACTAGCTTATAGAGCTAGTTCAACTCTAGTGTAACTTATTTGTACTAGGCTATAGAGCTAGTTCAACTCTAGTGTAAAATTATTTGTACAAGCTTATAGAGCTAGTTCAACTCTGGTGTAAAATTATTTGAACTAGCTTATAGAGCTAGTTCAACTCTAGTCTAAAATTATTTGTACAAGCTTATAGAGCTAGTTTAACTCTAGTGTAAAATTATTTGTACTAGGCTATAGAGCTAGTT
>NW_025304148.1:0-813 GCF_018294505.1 Triticum aestivum
GTTTCCAGTTTTTGGGTCCGGGCAGTCGAAAAAAAAAAAATTGGTCGAAAAAATTTCGTGCCCATCCTGTCAGTTTGACCTAGGAAGAGTTTTGAGACACTCGCCATTATAGTGATTTTTCGCAAAAAAAAAAAAAGAGCGAAAAAAAAATTTCAGAGTGTGCTTTTCCCTTGTTTACGTGCCGCGCCGTGATTTTGTTAGTGTTCTAGGCTCGCGTCTCTAGCACAGTCTAGCCTAGGACCAGCACAGTACCGTCGTTGAGCGTTTATTCAACTTTGCATCTCTGAATTGATTATTGCTGACTCTTTTTGCTACCATATTATAAGCCTTCCCAGCTCCACATACATCTACGTCGTGTGTTTGACTCTCCCTGGTAATCGCTCTATCCAAGCTTTGAGAGTTTTTGACTACAACGGTTGCCGATCACCGCCTGCTGCTGGGTAAGAACTGGTAAGAATTTGAGATTTGCTTGATGGATTTGTGACACCCACCACCACCACTTGTTCGTAGTCTGTAGGATCATATTCTTGTGTGTTTCTATTGCTGCTAACCATGCCAGGATCACAAGCCGACGAGATTGACTGGGAGAATTTATCGAACAAGGAGCTTCATGATAAGTTTCAGCAAATGATGACTGAACAGGTGCAAGATGTGCTGAACAATTTTGAAGAGGCCATGGAGAAGATCACTGGCCTTGAGAAGACGTTCGAAACAAAGCTCGATAACAAGTTTAATGAATTGCTCGCGCGTCTTCCACCACCACCACCCGCTGCACCTAACGCACCTCTCCAACAACAACAACAACGACTACCT
>NW_025304149.1:0-812 GCF_018294505.1 Triticum aestivum
GGCCCGTTTCTTGGACTATAACTCAGTTTTGGGCTCACGTAGTGATTTCCACGACCGACGAACACCGGTGTGTTTATGTGTCGGTCATCAACATTTACAGTTTTGGCCGATTTTGGCCCGCTTCATGGACTATTACTCACTGATTTCAGGTCCCTGAGCAATTTCCATGATTGACGAAACCCGGGGTGCGTTTATGTATCGTTGATCAATAACCCTAGGTTTTACCGATTCAGGGCTCTTTCATGGGCTATTACTCACGGTTTTGCAGTCCCAAAGCGATTTCGATGCTTGTCGAACCCCAAGATGTGCTTACGTGCTGGTCGTCAAGACTCGCAGATTAGGCCGATTCTGGCCCGTTTCCTGGACTATTACTCAGTTTTGGGGTCCCGAAGTGATTTCCACGATTGATGAACACCGGGGTGCATTTACGTGTCGGTCATCAACACTCACAATTTTGGCCGATTCTGGTACGTTTTCTGCACTGTTACTCACCGTTGTGGGGTCCCGGAGTGATTTCCATGATTCACGATCCCTGGGGTGCGTTTACGTGCCCGTCGTCAACCCTCACAGTTTTGGCCCATTCTGACCCGTTTCGTGAACTATTACTCACCGTTTTGGGATCCCAAAGCGATTTCCATAGTTATTGAACCCCAAGGGGCGTTACATGTCGGTCATCAACAGTCACAGTATTCGCCGATTCTGGCCCGTTCTGTCGACTATTACTCACTTTTTTGGGGTCCCAGAGTGATTTCCATGATTAACGAACCCCGGGGTGCGTTTACGTGTCAGACATCAACACTTGCGGTTTTTGA
>NW_025304150.1:0-812 GCF_018294505.1 Triticum aestivum
CCCCCTCCAAGTGCCGGCGGTGGCGCCGTTCGTGAGGGGGGCCAAACCCCGGAGACGCGTGCCGCCTCTTCAGACATGCCACCACACCACCCCGCATGTATGAGGGCCCGGTGCGACGCTCCGGTGGCATTGCTACCCCCCAGTGCCCCTGTCCTCCCTAACCCTAGAGCGGTACGAGATCTTGCCCTTTGACTTTCCACTAACAGGCTTTGAACAGTGGACCTCTCCACCCGGTTGTGTTAGGTCAGCTCAGAGGGACACCTGGGAGCAACATCCGGGCCAAACCGACAGCTACATCCCCTCCGTGTAGACCCGATGCTTCCGTTTCCGCCCTCCAGGTGCCGGCGGCGGCGCCGTCCGTGAGGGGGGGCACACCCGGACACGCGTGCCGGGCGTTTGCAACCATCACAACACTTCCAAACACATGAGAGGCTGCCTACGCAAGATTTGGCGGCATGCTAGCCCCCGGAGGCCGCCGGCCACAGCCGTAGACGCGCGAAGGGCAATCCGCGTAGAGGGGATTTTTCGGATACTTCTCCATCACCAAAAATTATGAAAAAAATATTATCGTTCCTATGGCACATGTGCACACGTCGTGCAAAAAAAACTCATGATTTTATCGCGCTCCGAGTATTTAATAATATTCACGCTGCATCGTTACCGCAGAATGGCTACTACCGTGTCATCACCGTCCGTTAGGGGGGGCCATGCCTGGAGACGCGTGCCGCCTCTTCGGACATGCCACCACACCACCCCGCATGTATGAGGGCCCGGTGTGATGCTCCGGTGGCATTGCTACCCCCCAGGGCCCC
>NW_025304151.1:0-812 GCF_018294505.1 Triticum aestivum
GAGGGGTCGAGGGGGAGACGGTGGCTGCGGTGGTGCTCGTCGGTGGCGGCGGGCGCATTCGGTGAGCGAGAGGGAGAGGCGAACAGGGGGGGAAGAGGGGCACGGGGAGAGGGGAGCGGTGCAGGGGGTGCGTGGCGTCGTCCGGGGCGTCGCTGGGGAGGCCAGGGAGGAAGCAGGAGGTGGCTAGGGGGGGGGAAGCAGGAGGTGGCCGGGGCAGCGTCGGCGAGCGCCACGCCTCGCCTCTGCTCGTCCTCCTGGCAGAGGAGGAAGAGGACAAAGGAGGAGGAGGTGGGCTGGGCCGGCTGGGGGAACTGGGCCGGCTCTGGTAAGCAGGTAAGTGGCCCAGGTGGCCTCTCTCCCCTTTTTTTCTATTTTGTTTCTCTTTTCTATTTCTGTAGTTTTGTTTCTGATTTAGTTTATAGCCCAAATTATTTTAATAAATCCTGCAAATAATTGTGGCCATTAAATGAATTATTACAGAGGCCCTTAACTATTTTCAGAATTGTTGGAGCATTTAAAAATATTAATAGTATTTAAATGCCCCAATTCAAATACAATATGGATTATTCAAAAATCCATAATGGCCCAAAAATATTGGCATCATTTTTGGTAGAGGTTTTTCACCTTTGTCAAAAATCATGAACATTTTTGAAAGCCATTTGGACTTACTTGAAAGTATTTTAGGTGAACCTAGTGAATTCCTTTAATGCTAGGGTTTGAGCAATCCCCATTTCAAATTTCATAAAATTTAAACATGTTGCATGGATGCTAAAGCAAAAACAAACAAGGGCTGATCTGGGGCTGTGACAGGG
>NW_025304152.1:0-812 GCF_018294505.1 Triticum aestivum
AGCACACCTTGGGGTTCAATAACTATGGAAATGGCTTTGGGATCCCAAAACGGTGAGTAATAGTCCACGAAATGGGTCACAATTCGCCAAAACTGTGAGGGTTGACGACGGGCACGTAAACGCACCCCAGGGATCGTCAATCATGGAAATCGCTCTGGGACCCCAAAACGGTGAGTAACAGTGCACAAAACGTACCAGAATGGGCCAAAATTGTGAGTGTTGATGACGGACACGTAAACGCACCCCGGTGTTCGTCAATCGTGGAAATCACTTCGAGACCCCAAAACTGAGTAATAGTCAGAGAAACGGGCCAGAATCGGCCCAATCTGCGAGTCTTGACGACCAGCACGTAAGCACATCTTGGGGTTCAACAAGCATGGAAATCACTTTGGGACTGCAAAACGGTGAGTAATAGTCCATGAAAGAGCCCTGAATCGGTAAAACCTAGGGTTATTGATCAACGATACAAAAATGCACCCCGGGGTTCTTCAATCATGGAAATCGCTCAGGGACCCGAAATCAGTGAGTAATAGTCCATGAAACGGGCCAAAATCGGCCAAAACTGCAAATGTTGATGACCGACACATAAACACACCGGTGTTCGTTGGTCGTGGAAATCACTACGTTACCCCAAAACTGAGTAATAGTCCAAGAAACGGGCCAGAATCAGCCGAAACTGCGATTGTTGATGACCGATACGTAAGCGCACCTTGGGGTTCGACATCCATGCAAATTGCTTTGGGACCCCAAAAATGTGAGTAATAGTCCATGAAACGGGCCAGAATCGACAAAAACCACGAGTGTTGATGACC
>NW_025304153.1:0-812 GCF_018294505.1 Triticum aestivum
GGACAAAGTTGTTGATCCACGAGGATGCCGATAAATCTCACCTTGGGTGTTTGTAACATATCGTGAAGCAAGAGGAATAACACACGATAACTACATGTTCACTCGAATATTCATTCGCGTGTGTATAGGGATCAATATGGATGTCCAAGGTTTCGCTATTGATTATTGATCGAGCAGAGTTCTAGTCATGTTTATACTTCACCGAACCTATAGGGTCACACACTTAAGGGTCATCTATCTGCTAAGTAATATAAAGGGAGTCCGGGAGATTGTTTTCGGAAAAGTTTCAGAGACGACAGAAAAGTTTCAGAGAGTAAAACGGGAAATGTTTTGGAGACAAACTACATACCGGAAATATTTTGGAATGATTCTATATTTTTTTAGTGGGTGCGAGAAATGTTCTGGACCATTCAGAATTTTTCTGGATTTTTCGACACTAGTAACATTTCTAGAAAAGTTGTCATTAATAGTACAGTGAATAGTTTAACACTATTAGGGTACAACCCCTTTTGGTGGCTTTTTGGAAAGCCACCTTTTGGGGCTTTGTCCATAAAGTTGTGGAGCATAACTTGAGGAGGTGGGGGGCCCTTTGTGGCAGCCCAAAATGTCCTTGGTACGGGGGGGGGGGGGCACCCAAGGGGCTTACTCCCACTTTTGGTGGCTTTTTGGTGGAAAATTTACAAGGGCTTTTTGGCATTTTTCAAGTGCCCTCTACCTCTTACCTCCCACTATAAATAAAGGTGGAGAGAGCTCTCCATTTCACTCAATCTCTTTCAAACACATGCCATGCAATGATTTGTCTTTCTATATCC
>NW_025304154.1:0-812 GCF_018294505.1 Triticum aestivum
CACAATTGGAAATATTTGCCAAACATGGAGGTTTACCTTCAAGCATAAGAAACAGCTTCTTGGCAAGGCCACTCAGGAAGGCCTCCAGTTCAGTTTTCTTCTCAGTCAATTTGCTGACTTGGTCGGTCAAGGCAGCTTTGTCAGTTCTCAGTCGACTGACCTCCTTGTTGGCAATCCCAAGAGCAGTTTTCAGATTGGTATTGTCTTGTTCGAGCTTGGTGACTGAAGCTAACTTCTCGTCAGCAAGCTTGATCTTCTCAGCTAGCTCAAGGTCTTTCTTCTGCTGGGCCTCCCTTACCTTACCTGCAAGTCACAGCAAGATCAGATGCTGAAACAAGCAAGGGGAAAAGCAGTCGTCAGGGTCTCACCAAACATACCTTCGGTCTCCTCCTTTGCCTTTGTCAGCTTCTCCTGAACCAGCTTCAAGCTCAGCTCGACTTGAGTATGCTTCTGTTCCAGCTCTGAGTAGCGAGCCACAAGATCACAAGAGTTCTGCGAAGAACCAATCGACTAAATGTCAAAAATAATTCACTTCCGAGTGAAAAGGGAAAAACACACGTTTCTAAGACTACAGCCGAATACAAACATTCGACCGTAGTCTCGGGGACTACACCCAGTGGGTGCACTCAGCGTGCCCCCACTAATCCTGTTGAAGACAAAGTCGACCAGTCGACCTCAAAAAAAAAAAAAGGTGTGCGAGATGCATTCTCTAAGACTGTGATCAACTGCAAGCAGTCGACCACAGTCTCGGGGACTACACCCAGTGGGTGCACTCAGCGTGCCCCCACCGGTTTGTGAAATCCAGTCGACCA
>NW_025304155.1:0-812 GCF_018294505.1 Triticum aestivum
TGATGATATCATGCCAACTTTCAACCTTTTCAGAGTTCATTTGAAATGCTTTTCAATTTTAGGGTCTTATAGCTCAAAATAATTAGTAAATGCATGAAAAATAACAAAGGAAGTCAGAAAGGATTGAAAAATGATGATGTGGCTTTGAATGGTGCATTTTGAACACACAAAAAGTCAGGAGTTCAAATAAGGTTTAAAATATGAAATCCCTTTGTAACAGACGAGTTTCCGGATGAAATCCCGATACTTTGAAAGAGATTGTCCGTTTTGTACACGAAGTGCATCCAGTTTTTGCCGTAACCCTCTCAACTTTCTTGCACATGCTATGTGGATGAAATGATGATATCATGCCAACTTTCAACCTTTTCAGAGTTCATTTGAAATGCTTTTCAATTTTAGGGTCTTATAGCTCAAAAATATTAGTAAATGCATGAAAAATAACAAATGAAGTCAGAAAGGATTGAAAAATTATGATGTGGCTTTGAATGGTGCATTTTGAACACACAAAAAGTCAGGAGTTCAAATAAGGTTTAAAAAATGAAATCCCTTTGTAACAGACGAGTTTCCGGATGAAATCCTGATACTTTGAAAGAGATTGTCCGTTTTGTACACGAAGTGCATCCAGTTTTTGCCGTAACCCTCTCAACTTTCTTGCACATGCTATGTGCATGAAATGATGATATCAAGCCAACTTTCAACCTTTTTAGAGTTCATTTGAAATGCTTTTCAATTTTACGATGTTATAGCTCAAAATAATTAGTAAATGCATGAAAAATAACAAATGAAGTCAGAAAGGATTGAAAAATGATGAT
>NW_025304156.1:0-812 GCF_018294505.1 Triticum aestivum
CATACAACATAAAAACTACATGAAGTCATCATCGTCATATGTTCGCGCCAACTTTTTCCCGCCATATGTTCGCGCCAACTTTTTCCCGCCACCCGTTTCCCGCCACCCGTTTCCCTCCACCCTTTTCCCGCCATCCGTTTCCCGCCACCCGTTTCCCGCCAACCCTTTCCCGCCATATCGCAGCCGTTCTTTCCCGCCATTTTCTCCTCTCTACCTATAAAACCCCCTTCAGACGGAGCTGCATAAGCATTGCAGTGTGCTGGTGGTAAATTGGAGCACTGTGGTGGAGGTGAAGCTGTTGTTCGTCATTCTTCGTTCGAGCCGGAGCACCGGCAGTTTGGTGGCCGTCGTTCGTCCTTCATCCTTCGCACGCACGCTTCAAGGGTATATTTAAGCCCACATTTTATTTTTCGTACGTGCTCCGGTAGTTTTTGTTAATATTTTTAGATGTCAACTAATTAATCTGTCAATATTTGTAGTTGCTACGGCAAATATTCGTAATATAATTGTAGGAGGGTGAATTGTATTAGTTGCTCCGTTAATATTCTGTAATATATAGCTTCGTAATATATAGACATGTCTAATATTTGTTAGTGGGGATATTAAGGGGTAGGGTAGGTACTCAATGCGATTTGTGTGTTGCAGATGGCTGAGAGTACTCAGTGGGTGCTTAGCCCTATTGTTCATGTCCAAGGCTTGTCTCCAAGTGTTGTGCAAGTTAGTGAAGTGGACCTCACTTTTGATTGGTTGAAGACTAAATTCATGTTGAAGCAAGGGTTGAAGGAAGACGATTTTGTGTACTACGTCAGCAG
>NW_025304157.1:0-812 GCF_018294505.1 Triticum aestivum
AGAACGTGTTGGAAATTGATGACGTCGCTTTGAATGATGCATACTGAATGCAAAAATAGGCTGGAGTTCAAATAAGTTTAAAAACATTGAAGTGCCCGTGTAACAGATGAGTTCTCATCCGAAACCCTGATACTCCGAAAGAGATTGTCCAGTTTGTACACGAGGTGCGTCCAGTTTTCGCCGTGACCCTCTCTACTCTTTTGCACATGCTATGCGGGCGAAATGATGATGCCATGCCAAGTTCCAACATTTGCAGAGTTCATTTGGTAGTGATTTTCAATTTCACCGTCATTTAGCTCCCTAAACAAATCGGAAAATGACCGAAAAACAGCAAATGATGTCAGAACGTGTTGGAAATTGATGACATCGCTTTGAAAGATGCATACTGAACACAAAAATAGGCTGGAGTTCAAAAAAGTTTAAAAAACATTGAAGTGCCCGTGTAACAGATGAGTTCTCGTCCGAAACCCTGATACTCCGAAAGAGATTGTCCAGTTTGTACACGAGGTGCGTCTAGTTTTCGCCGTGACCCTCTCTACTCTTTTGCACATGCTATGTGGGCGAAATTATGATACCATGCCAAGTTCCAACATTTTCAGAGTTCATTTGGTAGTGATTTTTAATTTCACCGTCATTTAGCTCTCTAAACAAATCGGTAAATGACTGAAAAAGCAAATTATGTCAGAACGTGTTGGAAATTGATGACGTCGCTTTGCATGATGCATACTGAACGCAAAAATAGGCTGGAGTTCAAATAAGTTTAAAAAACATTGAAGTGCCCGTGTAACAGATGAGTTCTCCTCCGAAACCCT
>NW_025304158.1:0-812 GCF_018294505.1 Triticum aestivum
CCCACATAGCATGTGCTAAAAAGTTGAGAGTGTTACGACAAAAACTGGGTGTACTTCGTGTACAAAACGGACAATCTGTTTCGAAGTATTAGGGTTTCAGACGAAAACTCATCTGTTTACAAAGGGATTTCTTTTTTTTAACTTATTTGAACTCCAGACTTTTTGTGTGTTCAAAATGAACCATTCAAAGCCACATCATCAATTTTCAACCCTTTCTGACTTCATTTGTTATTTTCCATGTACTTACTAATTTTTTAAGCTAAATGACCCAGAAATTGAAAAGCACTTCAGATGAACTCTAAAGAGGTTGAAAATTGGCATGGTACCATCATTTCACCCACATAGCATGTGCTAAAAAGTTGAGAGGGTTACGGCAAAAACTGGATGCACTTCGTGCACAAAATGGACAATCTCTTTCGAAGTATAAGAGTTTCGCACGAAAACTCATATGTTTACAAAGGGACATTTTTTGAACTTATTTGAACTCCAGACTTTTTGTGTGTTCAAAATGAACCATTCAAAGCCACATCATCAATTTTCAACCCTTTCTGACTTCATTTGTTTTTTTATGCATTTACTAATTTTTTTAGCTATATGACCCTAAAATTGAAAAGCACTTCAGATGAACTCTGAAGAGGTTGAAAATTGGCATGGCATCATCATTTCCCCCACATAGCATGTGCTAAAAAGTTAAGAGGGTTACGGAGAAAACTGGATGCACTTCGTGTACAAAATGGATAATCTCTTTCGAAGTATTAGGGTTTCGGACGAAAACTCATCTGTTACAAAGGGATTTCATTTTTTGAACTTAT
>NW_025304159.1:0-812 GCF_018294505.1 Triticum aestivum
GCCCAAGCACGCTTAACTTCGGAGTTCTGATGGGATCCGGTGCTTTAGTGCTGGTATGATCGCATCCGACATGTTACCCCGGTCTTCGTCCCTTATCCTTGCCCCTCCCAGCTCCACTACAAAGACGATTGTACATTGCTTTGGCCGCTCCCTCTCAACTACGGAGACGAGTTTAACGCGGTTTCCACCCCTCCCTCTCAACCGCACCAGTGCACGCTTGCCGCGCCACAACACCGACGCTGGACCCGTGAATCGTGAGCACCCAGCTATGACTTACCGCACTCGTGCAAAATAATAAAACACGGTAAATATATTACTTACACGTGCGTTTTGTTTTGCAAGCGGCGCGAAAAAAATTAAAAAGGGAATGCAACACGAGGACTTCCCAGGAGGTCACCCATCCTAGTACTACTCTCGCCCAAGCACGCTTAACTTTGAAGTTCTGATGGGATCCGGTGCTTTAGTGCTGGTATGATCGCATCCGACATGTTACCCCGGTCTTCGTCCCTTATCCTTGCCCCTCCCAGCTCCACTACAAAGACGATTGTACATTGCTTTGGCCGCTCCCTCTCAACTACGGAGACGAGTTTAACGCGGTTTCCACCCCTCCCTCTCAACTGCACCAGTGCACGCTTGCCGCGCCACAACGCCGACGCTGGACCCGTGAATCGTGAGCACCCAGCTATGACTTACCGCACTCGTGCAAACTAATAAAACACGGTAAATATATTACTTACACGTGTGTTTTGTTTTGCAAGCGGCGCGAAAAAAATTAAAAAGGGAATGCAACACGAGGACTTCCAAGGAGGTCA
>NW_025304160.1:0-812 GCF_018294505.1 Triticum aestivum
ACCTGTTCAGTCATCATTTGCTGAAACTTATCATGAAGCTCCTTGTTTGATAAATTCTCCCAGTCAATCTCGTCGGCTTGTGATCCTGGCATGGTTAGCAGCAATAGAAACACACAAGAATATGATCCTACAGACTACTAAGAAGTGGTGGTGGTGTATCACAAATCCGTCAAGCAAATCTCAAATTCTTACCAGTTCTTACCCAGCAGCAGGCGGTGATCGGCAACCGTTGTAGTCAAAAACTCTCAAAGCTTGGATAGAGCGATTACCAGGGAGAGTCGAACACACGACGTAGATGTATGTGGAGCTGGGAAGGCTTATAGTATGGTAGCAAAAAGGGTCAGCACTAATCAATTCAGAGATGCAAAGTTGAATAAACGCTCAACGACGGTACTGTGCTGGTCCTAGGCTAGACTGTGCTAGAGACGCGAGCCTAGAACACCAACAAAATCACGGCGCGGCACGTAAACAAGGGAAAAGCACACTCTGAATTTTTTTTTCGCTTTTTTTTTGCGCTCTTTTTTTTTGCGCTGCTTTTTTTTTTGCGAAAAATCACTATAATGGCGAGTGTCTCAAAACTCTTCCTAGCTCAAACGGACAGGATGGGCACGAAATTTTTTTCGACCAATTTTTTTTTTTCGACTGCCCGGACCCAAAAACTGGAAACGGGTCAAAAAAAACTTCCTATAATGGCACCTGTCTCAAAACACTCAGAAACACCTAAAAATAGGATAGCCAGAAATTTTTTCGAAAAATGCGTGTTCGAAAAATTTTGGGCCTAAACGGAGCGTGGCTACCCGACTCTTTTTTTT
>NW_025304161.1:0-812 GCF_018294505.1 Triticum aestivum
GATGATATCATGCCAACTTTCAACCTTTTCAGAGTTCATTTGAAATGCTTTTCAATTTTAGGGTCTTATAGCTCAAAATAATTAGTAAATGCATGAGAAATAACAAATGAAGGCAGAAAGGATTGAAAAAGAATGATGTGGCTTTGAATGGTGCATTTTGAACACACAAAAAGTCAGGAGTTCAAATAAGGTCTAAAAATGAAATCCCTTTGTAACAGACGAGTTTCCGTATGAAATCCTGATACTTTGAAAGAGATTGTCCGTTTTGTACACGAAGTGCATCCAGTTTTTGCCGTAACCCTCTCAACTTTTTTGCACATGCTATGTGGATGAAATGATGAATTCATGCCAACTTTCAACCTTTTCAGAGTTCATTTGAAATGCTTTTCAATTTTAGGGTCTTATAGCTCAAAATAATTAGTAAATGCATGAGAAATAACAAATGAAGGCAGAAAGGATTGAAAAATGATGATGTGGCTTTGAATGGTGCATTTTGAACACACAAAAAGTCAGGAGTTCAAAATAAGGTTTAAAAAATGAAATCCCTTTGTAACAGACGAGTTTCCGTATGAAATCCTGATACTTTGAAAGAGATTGTCCGTTTTGTACACGAAGTGCATCCAGTTTTTGCCATAACCCTCTTATCTTTCTTGCACATGCTATGTGGATGAAATGATGATATCATGCCAACTTTCAACCTTTTCAGAGTTCATTTGAAATGCTTTTCAATTTTAGGGTCTTATAGCTCAAAATAATTAGTAAATGCATGAGAAATAACAAATGAAGTCAGAAAGGATTGAAAAATGATGATG
>NW_025304162.1:0-812 GCF_018294505.1 Triticum aestivum
AGCTATAAGACCCTAAAATTGAAAAGCATTTCAAATGAACTCTGAAAAGGTTGAAACTTGGCATGGTATCATCATTTCATCCACATAGCATGTGCAAGAAAGTTGAGAGGGTTACGGCAAAAACTGGATGCACTTCGTGTACAAAACGGACAATCTCTTTCAAAGTATCAGGATTTCATACGGAAACTCGTCTGTTACAAAGGGATTTCATTTTTTAAAACTTATTTGAACTCCTGACTTTTTGTGTGTTCAAAATGCACCATTCAAAGCCACATCATCATTTTTCAATCCACATAGCATGTGCAAGAAAGTTCAGAGGGTTACGGCAAAAACTGGATGCACTTCGTGTACAAAACGGACAATCTCTTTCAAAGTATCAGGATTTCATACGGAAACTCGTCTGTTACAAACGGATTTAATTTTTTTAAACTTATTTGAACTCCTGATTTTTTGTTTGTTCGAAATTCACCATTCAAAGCCACATCATCATTTTTCAATCCTTTCTGACTTCATTTGTTATTTTTCATGCATTATCTAATTATTTTGAGCTATAAGACCCTAAAATTGAAAAGCATTTCAAATGAACTCTGAAAAGGTTGAAACTTGGCATGGTATCATCATTTCATCCACATAGCATGTGCAAGAAAGTTGAGAGGGTTACGGCAAAAACTGGATGCACTTCGTGTACAAAACGGACAATCTCTTTCAAAGTATCAGGATTTCATACGGAAACTCGTCTGTTACAAAGGGATTTCATTTTTTAAAACTTATTTGAACTCCTGACTTTTTGTGTGTTCAAAATGCACCATTCA
>NW_025304163.1:0-812 GCF_018294505.1 Triticum aestivum
GTTTCGTGTTTTCGGGCAGAGGAGCCGGAGGGAGAAAGTTGCGAGTTCGATAGGTTAGGGGTGTGTGGCGGACGAACGAACTGCGTATCTGGATTCGTCTCGTCGTTCTGAGCAACTTTCATGTTGAAAATATTTTAATCCGAGTTACGGATTAAAAGATATGATTTTCTAAAGATTCTATTAATTTCTGAAATTTAATTAATTATTTAATTTAATTCGAAAATGGATTTATGACATCAGCATGATGTCATGCTGACGTCAGCAGTCAACAGAGTTGACTTGGTCAACCTGACCAGTGGGTCCCACTGGTCAGTGACACATTTTAATTAACATATTATTTAAACTAATCATAATTAATTACGGGGTGGGCCCCACTGTCATACTAATTAATTAAAAGTAGTTAATTAGGTTAATTAATCATTAAGTTAGTTAACCTTAATTAGTTAATTTAATCAGAATTAATTAAGTTAATTAGTTAGTTAGTTAATTAATTAATTAATTGTTTTCATTATTTATTTATTTATTATTATTATTAATTCCTTTCTTTAAAAAAAAACGTTCTGGGTGCTGGGCCCCGGCTGTCATTGGACCAGGGGCCTTAACGGGTCAGGCCCACGGGCACCGCCCGAACGGGCGAGGGGAAAGCGGGCGACGAGCGAACTGGTGCGGGTGCTCGCACCCGACGCCATGAGAGGCGAGGGCGAGCGCGCCTGGGGCCTAGGTGGCCGGCGACGACGGGAGCAGCACCGTGCACGGGGAGTTGCGGGGGACGCGTGTTAGGCGCCGGCAGCTACAGGCTGCAGGGGGCGGCG
>NW_025304164.1:0-812 GCF_018294505.1 Triticum aestivum
TCCGTGTAGACCCGACGCGTCCGTTTCCCCCCTCCGGGTGCCGGCGGCGGCGCCGTCCGTGAGGGGGGGCACGCACCGGAGACGCTTGCTGGGCGTTTGCAACCGCCTCAACACTTCCAGACTTTTGAGAGGCCGCCTACGCAAGATTTTACGGTATGCTACCCCCCAAAGGCCGCCGGCCACAGTCGTAGACGTGCGAAGAGCAATCCGCGTAGAGGGAAGTGTTCAGATACTTCTCCATCACAAAAAATTATGAAAAAATACCATCAGTCCTATAGCACATGTGCCCACGTTGTGTAAAAAACTCATGATTTTATCGCGCTCCAAGTATTTAATAATATTCACGCTGCATCGTTACCGCAGAACGTCTAGCACCGTTTCATTGCCGTCCGTGAGGGGGGCCACAACCCGGAGACGCGTGCCGCCTCTTCGGACATGCCACAACACCACCCCGCATGTATGAGGGCCCGGTACGACGCTCCGGTGGCATTGCTACCCCCCCAGGGCCCCGGTCCCGCTTAACCCTGTAGCGTTTGACCACGGGATCTAGCCCTTTGACTTTGCACGGACGGGCTTTGACCAGTGGACCTCTCCACCCGGTTGTGTTAGGTCGGCCCATAGGAACACTTTGGAGCAACATCCGGGCCAGGCCCACAGCTACATCCACTCCGTGTAGACTCGACGCGTCTGTTTCCCCCCTCCGGGTGCCGGCGGCGGCGCCGTTCGTGAGGGGGGCCACGCACCGGAGACGCGTGCCGCCTCTTCGGACATGCCACAACACCACCCCGCATGTATGAGGGCCCGGTACGACG
>NW_025304165.1:0-812 GCF_018294505.1 Triticum aestivum
CCAGACTTTTCTTGCGTTCCGTATGGACCATTCAAAGCGATGTCATCAATTTTTAACACTTTAGGACATCATTTGCTATTTTTCAGTTAGTTACCGATTTGTTTAGAAAGCTAAATGACCGTGAATTTGAAAATCACTACAAAATGGACTCTGAAAATGTTGAAACTTGGCATGGTATCATCATTTCACCTGAAGAGCATGTGAAAAAGAGTAGAGAGGGTTACGGCAAAAACTGGACGCACTTCGTGTATAAACTGGACAGTCTCTTTCGGAGTATCAGGGTTTCGGACAAGAACTCATCTGTTACACGGGCACTTCATTTTTTTAAACTTATTTGAACTCCAGAATTTTCTTCCGTTCCATATGGACCATTCAAAGCGACGTCATCAAGTTTTATCACTTTAGGACATCATTTGCTATTTTTCAGTCATTTACCGATTTGTTTAGAGACCTAAATGACCGTGAAATTGAAAATCACTACAAAATGAACTCTTAAAATGCTGAAACTTGGCGTGGTATCTTCATTTCACCCACACAGCATGTGGAAAAGAGTAGAGAGGGTTACGGCAAAAACTGGACGCACTTCGTGTACAAACTGGACAATATCTTTCGGAGTATCAGCGTTTCGGACGAGAACTCATCTGTTACATGGGCACTTCATTTTTTTAAATTATTTGAACTCCAAACTTTTTTTGCGTTCCATATGCACTATTCAAAGCGACGTCATCAATTTTCAACACTTTCTGACATCATTTGCTACTTTTCAGTCATTTACCGATTTGTTTAGAGAGCTAAATGACCGTGAAATTGAA
>NW_025304166.1:0-812 GCF_018294505.1 Triticum aestivum
CACAAATTTTACCACGGCATGTTGATGCTGCTCCATGATAGCATGCCAAGTTTCATGAATTTCAGACGAGTTTTGGATTTACTAGAATTTTAAAATAAAGTATCTCTATGTTTTGGTGGCAATCAACGGTGCCCTGGTGTTTGAAATTCATTCCCATTTCTTGCATGGGACCTAAGCATGCACCCAAGGACACAAATTTGATTTATCAACCAATTTATATGCACTGGAGCATGTGCATCTAGTTCAAATTTGAATCATGCACATAAATGCATTGAAAACTCAGTTAATGCATAAAAATGTTCAAACGTACCCTGAAAAATCACAAAGATTGACACAACACTCATGTTGTTCTATGTCGACACGAGAAAAACTTCGAAAGTAATAAGAGGCAATGGATATCGTTTCGTCCCCAAAGGTGGGACGTTCCCTACCGAAACCATCATGCTTGTTGTGAGAAGGTCTGGTTTGTGAGAAGCATATACCCAAACCTGCCCCAAATGGGACAAATTTTTTACCACGGCATGGTGAAGCCGCTCCATGATAGCATGCCAAGTTTCATGAATTTCAGACGAGTTTTGGATTTACTAGAATTTAACAACCATGCGTCTCAATGTTTTGCCGGCACTCAAGAGTGCCTTGGTGTTTGAAATTCATTCCCATTTCTTGCATGGGACCTAAGCATGCACCCAAGGACACAATTTTGATTTTTCAACCAATTTATATGCACTGGAGCATGTGCATGTAGTTCAAATTTGAATTATGCACATAAATGCATTGAAAACTCAGTTAATGCATAAAAATGTCCAAACAAA
>NW_025304167.1:0-812 GCF_018294505.1 Triticum aestivum
AAAGGTTCCAAGTTGGCATGGTATCATCATTTCACCCACATAGCATGTGCAAGAAAGTAGAGAGGGTTACGGCTAAAACTGGATGCACTTCGTGTACAAAACGGACAATCTCTTTCGAAGTATCAGAGTTTCATACGGAAACTCGTCTGTTACACTTATTTGAACTCCATTGTTTTTCTGTGTTCGAAATTCACCATTCAAAGCCACATCATCAATTTACAACCCTTTCTGACCACATTTGTTATTTTTCATGCATTTACTGATTATTTTGAGCTATAAGACTATGAAGTTGAAAAGCATTTGAAATGAACTCTAAAAAGGTTCCAAGTTGGCATGGTATCATCATTTCACCCACATAGAATGTGCGAGAAAGTAGAGAGGGTTACGGCAAAAACTGTATGCACTTCATGTACAAAACGGACAATCTCTTTCGAAGTATCAGAGTTTCATATGGAAACTCGTCTGTTACACTTATTCTAACTCCATTGTTTTTCTGTGTTCAAAATGCACCATTCAAAGCCAAATCATCAATGTACAATCCTTTCTGACTTCATTTGTTATTTTTCATGCATTTACTGATTATTTTTGAGCTATAAGACCATGAAATTGAAAAGCATTTTAAATGAACTCTGAAAAGGTTCCAAGTTGGCATGGTATCATCATTTCACCCACATAGCATGTGCGAGAAAGTAGAGAGGGTGACGGCAAAAATTGGATGCACTTCGTGTACAAAACGGACAATTTCTTTCGAATATCAGGGTTTCGTATGGAAATTCGTCTGTTACAAAGGGATTTCATTTTTTTGAACTTAT
>NW_025304168.1:0-812 GCF_018294505.1 Triticum aestivum
ATGATGTCACGGTTCTTCGGCACCATAATTTGTTTCCCATTTCTTGGCAGACCAGTGAATACCACATTCGGCCAGGACGAGGTGCACCCTTTATGGCGTATAGGTTTCTGCGTATAGGCGGCGTGAACCAAGTCTTGGCAGACCACCAAATACGGTGTCGAGTTGAGACTAGGAATCAACCACGCTACTCCATGCCATCACCTTTGTTCGGCACCATGCTGTGTTTCCCTTGTCTTGGCGGACCACCAAATACGGTGTCCATCCGAGATGAGGTGCACCTTTCATGGTGTACAAGTTTTGGCATACAAGCGGCATGATCCTTGTCTCAATAGAATACCGAATACGACATCTAGGTGAAACAAGCCATCAACCACGCCCCACCATGGCGTCACCATTTTTGGCACTGCAATGTGTTTACATTATCTTGGCGAACCACCGAATACGGCATCCAGCCAAGACAAGGTGCACTTTTATGGAATACATGTTTCGGCGTATAGGCGGCGTGATCCTAGTCTCGGCAAACCACTGAATACGGTCTCTAGCTGAGTCTAGGCATCAACCATGCTACTCCATGGCGTCACCTTTCTTCGGCACCACGATATGTTTACCTTGTCTTGGTGGACCACTGAACATGGCGCTCAATCAAGATGAGTTTCACCCTTCATGGCGTACAAGTTTCATCATATAGGCGACATGATCCTAGCCTTAGCAGATCACAGAATATGGGGTTCAGCTGAGACGAGTCATCAACCATGCCCCACCATGGCTTCACCTTTCATTGGCACCACGATGTGTTTTCCATGTCTTGGCGG
>NW_025304169.1:0-812 GCF_018294505.1 Triticum aestivum
TTCTTCTTCCTCCTGCATCTCTGTCAATGGCGCTGCCGTCGGGCTCGTGGATGGGCTCGACCGTCTCTCTCGAGGACATCGCCTATCTCCGCATGACCAGGCGCCTGCCGAAGGAGATGGAGGTTGCCGCGCGCCTGCCGCAGGGGGGCGGGAGCCGCGGCCCGAGGGCACGGAGCGCGTCGTCTTCTTCCCGCACTTCAAGCATGGGTTCGGGCTTCCCGCGAGCGGCTTCTTACGCGACTTCTTTGAGTTCTTCAGGCTCCAGCACCATCATCTAGGCGCCGACACCATCGTGCAACTGTCGGGTTTCGTCAGCCTTTGCGAGGGCTACCTGGGGGTCGAGCCTTAGATCGACCTCTGGGTGCGCTTTTTCTCCCTGAAGCGGCAGGGGCCGAGGGCCGGGGAGATGTCCGAGTGCGGGGCTGCCGTCATCTCCAAGAGGTCGGGCGCTGACTGCCCGAAGATGCCACTGGAGGATTCTGCCAAGAAGTGGCAGAATTCCTTCTTCTACGTTCGCAACCTCAGCGCGGACCACATCAACTTGCCGCCTTTCGTCAACTCACCGCCGAGGGAGAAGCAGAACTGGGGGTACTACCCCAAGCACCCATCGCAGGAGGTGCTTAACCTGTGCGAGCGGGTGTCGGTGATGAAGGAGCGGGAGAGGCTCACCGGCACCGACCTCATCACCGCCTTCATCGTCCGTCGGGTGCTGCCGCCGCAGCAGCGCACCCATCTCATCAGTCAGATGACCGGCCTCCAGGAACCCAACTGCATGGCGAACTTGCGGCTGGGGGTGGACCAGGTTGAGCGCC
>NW_025304170.1:0-812 GCF_018294505.1 Triticum aestivum
GCTCGCTGCCACTCGTCATCCGCCACACTATTTTCAAAACTACTCTTAAACCGTGTGGAATCTCGAAAAGTTTTCAACATGTCGAAGTTGCGCCTAATTCATAGCTTCTCAATGGTATATTACACGCCTCATTCCGATAAACGGTTAAAAAATTAGAGCGAAAACAGTACCGAAAAAATAACACGTGCTGTTTTTTCGACGAGAAGTTCACTAGTCTCTATTGCAGTGCTCGTCGTCAAAATGATGCAGTGCGCTTCTGTTGAGCGTGCAGTGCCGAAGTGGTGTGCAGAATAGTTATTCTGCTAATATTAGCAGAATAGATCGTATATTACCTCACATGCATTTTGGTTCTTACGGTGACTAAAGGCTGCGTAAGGAGGTGGGGTGAGGGATATGAATTCTTCACTCCCTGGATGATGAATAGTCATATAGGGCATGCACAAAGTGATAACTAAGATATATAGATCATTATAGATGCCCAATTAATTAACATGCTTACGGTGATGCAGCCACATGCCCCCTACCCCAAGAGGGAACAGTAGATAGACTATAAGCACCAACCATACAAACAAGATAGAATGGTTGAGTCTTGAGCACTTCGTATAGTCTACCGCTAGAAAGTCCAGACTATCCTTGGAGGAAAACAAAAATAAGCATGCCAACCCATACTTCTAGCGTCATACACACACAATATATGTACATTAAACTCGCAAATATCAGTATGCATGCTCCCATGTAGTAAATGTGTATGCGTGTAGAACAAGTAGAAATAAAGTATGTATGACACGATTACCATATATATATATATATAT
>NW_025304171.1:0-812 GCF_018294505.1 Triticum aestivum
GATTTCTTCTTCTTCTTGTCATCAGAATCATATTCTTTGTTCTTCTTTTTCTTCTTCTCATTGTCCCACTGTGGACATTCAGAGATGTAGTGGCCAGGTTTCTTGCACTTGTGACAGGTTCTTTTCTTGTTGTCATAGGTGGAAGCTTCATAGTCCCTTGATCTGGATCGTGAAGACTTTCTGAAGTTTTTCTTCCTGGTGAATCTCTGGAACTTCTTCACAAGCATAGCAAGCTCCTTTCCAATGTCTTCAGGATCATCAGAATTACAGTCAGATTCTTCTCCAGATGAGGAAGTCGCAGCCTTTGCCTTCAAGGCACGAGTTTAGCCGTAGTTGGGGCCATAGATATCTCGTTTCTCAGATAGCTGTTACTCATGTGTGTTGAGCCTCTCGAGTATGTCAGACGGATCGAGTGTCTTGAAATCAGGGCGTTCTTGTATCATCAGGGCTAAGGTGTCAAATGAGCCGTCGAGAGATCTCAGCAGTGTCTTCACAATTTCATGCTTCGTAATGTGATGTAGGGCGGAACCCTAGGGGCCGATCTTTCACGTTTGGAGTGGATCCTACGGGAAGACACGAAGAACGAGCGAAAGAAAACGAAGATAATCACGGGGGAGAACGAGAGAAACACTCAACCGACAAGAGATCAATCGCACAAGGTCTAGATCATCGAAGCACGAGTAGCACGGGATACAAAGTCAATAACGAACGATACAAGTGGCGGTAGCTCATCTCCGAGAGGAGGTCTTGAATCCACGAGGGATCTTCCCGTAAAGGGGTCTTGAATCCATGGTGGATCTTCTCCAAAGAGG
>NW_025304172.1:0-812 GCF_018294505.1 Triticum aestivum
TGTTGACTGTGTTGTCACCTTCCTCACTGGTTCCACTTCCGGCCACTTTGTGAACTTGTCGATTGCAACGTACAAGTACTCAAAGCCCCCGACAGCTCGGGGAAAGGGGCCGAGGATGTCAAGCCCCCAGACCGAAAATGGCCAGGATAAAGGGATCATCTGGAGAGCTTGAGCTGGCTGGTGTATCTGCTTGGAATGGAACTGGCACGCTTCACACTTGGTTACTTGTGCAGTTGCATCCTGGAGGGCTGTCGGCCAAAAGAAACCTTGCCGGAATGCCTTGCCGGCAAGTGCTCTTGCGCCAATGTGGTGACCACATATGCCTCCATGTATCTCTGCCAACAGCTTTTGTCCGTCTTCCCGGTGAATACACTTCAATTTCACACCGTTGAGTCTTCTTCTATACAGTGTGTTGTCGACAAACTGGTACATACTTGACTGTCGGGCTACTCTTTCCGCTTCTTCTTGCTCTTCGGGAAGTTCTCCTGTCTGAAGGAAACGGACAATCTGCTGTGCCCATGCTGGAGCTTGCGGCTCGACAACAAGGACTAAAGGCACATCTGCTGCTGCAGGAACATCCGCTTCTACGGCGAGAACCTGCGGCTCAGCCGGAGCTTGACGTTCCCCGGCAAGCTTGCTGGAACAAAACTTGTCAGGAGCGTCTGCTTCAACGGAACAAACCCTAGGGCTTGCCGGAGCAGACTGCTCCTCAGCACCCTTGGTGTTGATCTTGGGGACCTTCTTGGCGGCGGCTTTGGGGAGCTCTGCCGGAAAATAGTCACCAGAAATCAACTTCCTCTTCTTGCTCTGTC
>NW_025304173.1:0-812 GCF_018294505.1 Triticum aestivum
GAAATCAAGGTAGCTCTAGAGTCTATGGGGGACCTGAAAGCCCCGGGACCGGACGGCATGCCGGCGCTCTTTTATAAGAAGTTCTGGTACAGGGTGGGTGGCAGGGTACAAAAGGAGGTTTTGGAGGTGTTGAACGGAGGAGTGATGCCACCGGGGTGGAATGAAACCACAATTGTGCTCATACCGAAAGTCAAGACCCCGGAGTCTCTCACACAATATCGCCCCATCAGCCTTTGCGATGTCCTGTTTAAGCTTATCTCGAAGGTTCTTGCCAACCGGGTGAAGGTGATCCTTCCGGACTTAATATCCCCATCCCAATCAGCTTTTGTCCCGGGGAGGCTAATCACGGATAATGTTCTGCTAGCTTATGAGATCACCCACCTGATGCATAAGAAGAAGGGGGGACGACAAGGACTGGTGGCAGTGAAGCTCGATATGAGTAAGGCGTATGACCGGGTGGAGTGGGCATTTTTGGAACGAATGATGCTAACTATGGGCTTTACTCCCACCTGGGTTGAGCTTGTGATGCAATGCGTGAGATCAGTGTCCTATCGTGTGAGAGTTAATGGCAAACTAATGGAAGCTTTCCTCCCGCAGCGAGGTCTCCGTCAAGGAGATCCTTTGTCGCCGTATCTGTTTATCATATGTGCCGAGGCGTTCTCGGTTTTGTTACAGCAAGCAAAACAGGATGGTGCGATTGAGGGAGTCAAGATCTGCCCCGGGGCCCCTAGCATCAACCACTTGTTTTTTGCGGATGACTCGCTCATTGTTATGAAAGCGACCGAGGCTAGTGCTGCCCGACTGCAGGAGAT
>NW_025304174.1:0-812 GCF_018294505.1 Triticum aestivum
TGCACATGCTATGTGGGTGAAATGATGATACAATGCCAACTTTCAACCTTTTCAGAGTTCATTTGTAGTGCTTTTCAATTTCA
Source organism: Triticum aestivum (assembly GCF_018294505.1). NCBI lineage: Eukaryota > Viridiplantae > Streptophyta > Magnoliopsida > Poales > Poaceae > Triticum > Triticum aestivum. Next base: position 84 of record NW_025304174.1, read on the forward strand.
GGGTCTTATAGCTCAAAAAAATCAGTAAATGCATGGAAAATAATAAATGAAGTCAGAAAGGGTTGAAAATTGATGATGTGGTTCTGAATGGTGCATTTTGAACACATAAAAACTATGGAGTTCAAATAAGTTCAAAAAATGAAATCCCTTTGTATAACAGACGAGTTTCCGTATGAAACCCTGATACTTCGAAAGAGATTGTCCGTTTTGTACACGAAGTGCATCCAGTTTTTGCCGTAACCCTCTCTACTTTCTTGCACATGCTATGTGGGTGAAATGATGATACCATGCCAAGTTTCAACCTTTTCAGAGTTCATTTATAGTGCTTTTCAATTTCAAGGTCTTATAGCTCAAAAAAATCAGTAAATGCATGGAAAATAACAAATGAAGTCAGGAAGGGTTGAAAATTGATGATGTGGCTTTGAATGGTGCATTTTGAACACAGAAAAACTATGGAGTTCAAATAAGTTCAATAAAATGAAATCCCTTTGTAACAGACGAGTTTCCGTATGAAACCCTGATACTTCGAAAGACATTGTCCGTTTTGTACACGAAGTGCATCCAGTTTTTTCCGTAACCCTCTCTACTTTCTTGCACATGCTATGTGGGTGAAATGATGATATCATGCCAACTTTCAACCTTTTCAGAGTTCATTTGTAGTGCTTTTCAATTTCAGGGTCTTATAGCTCAAAAAAATCAGTAAATGCATGGAAAATAACAAATGAAGTC
>NW_025304175.1:0-812 GCF_018294505.1 Triticum aestivum
ATTTAGGGTTAGTTCATCATATCCGAACCAATCTGAGCCTTTGCATAATCTTTTTAGGGTTTTGCTTTGTTGAATTTGCGGTTGCATCGTCGTGTCTAGTTGCTGGTCTTAGAGTCTAGTCTTTTAGAGTTTCGAGTTCTGGTCATAAGTTGTCACGCCGCCGCCGCACCATCATCATCGCCCCTGCCATCTACCACCACCGCTTATCCGCCACCGCTCCGAATCCGTATCCATATACCACCACCGATTCATATACCACCACCGATTCATATCCATATCCATATACTACCACCGCTACCACCACCGCTGCCATATACCACCACCATATATCCACCACCAATCCGAGTTCCTTGCATATTAGGTTTGTTTTCGAGATCCATCTAGATTCCGATTCGTGTTTCCTTGCCGGAGTAGGTTTCGGGAAAAAAAAAAGTGTCGGGTAGCCACGCTCCGTTTAGGCCCAAAATTTTTCGAAAACGCATTTTTCGAAAAAATTTCTGGCTATCCTATTTTTAGGTGTTTCTGAGTGTTTTGAGACAGGTGCCATTATAGGAAGTTTTTTTTTGACCTGTTTCCAGTTTTTGGGTCCGGGCAGTCGAAAAAAAAAAATTTTGGTCGAAAAAAAAAATTTCGTGCCCATCCTGTCAGTTTGACCTAGGAAGAGTTTTGAGACACTCGCCATTATAGTGATTTTTCGCAAAAAAAAAAAGCAGCGCAAAAAAAAATATAGCGAAAAAAAAATTCAGAGTGTGCTTTTCCCTTGTTTACGTGCCGCACCGTGATTTTGTTGGTGTTCTAGGCTCGCGTCTCTA
>NW_025304176.1:0-812 GCF_018294505.1 Triticum aestivum
TTTTTGTGTGTTCAAAATGCACCATTCAAAGCCACATCATCATTTTTCAATCCTTTCTGACTTCATTTGTTATTTTTCATGCATTTACTAATTATTTTGAGCTATAAGACCCTAAAATTGAAAAGCATTTCAAATGAACTCTGAAAAGGTTGAAAGTTAGCATGGTAACATCATTTCATCCACATAGCATGTGCAAGAAAGGTTAGAGGGTTACGGCAAAAACTGGATGCACTTCGTGTACAAAACGGACAACTCTTTCAAAGTATCAGGATTTCATACGGAAACTCGTCTGTTACAAAGGGATTTCATTTTTTTAAACTTATTTGAACTTCTTACTTTTTGTGTGTTCAAAATGCACCATTCAAAGCCACATCATCATTTTTCAATCCTTTCTGACTTCATTTGTTATTTTTCATGCATTTACTAATTATTTTGAGCTATAAGACCCTAAAACTGAAAAGCATTTCAAATGAACTCTGAAAAGGTTGAAAGTTGGCATGGTATCATCATTTCATCCACATAGCATGTGCAAGAAAGTTGAGAGGTTTACGGCAAAAACTGGATGCACTTCGTGTACAAAACAGACAATCTCTTTCAAAGTATCAGGATTTCATACGGAAACTCGTCTGTTACAAAGGGATTTCATTTTTTAAAACTTATTTGAACTCCTGAATTTTTGTGTGTTCAAAATGCACCATTCAAAGCCACATCATCATTTTTCAATCCTTTCTGACTTCATTTGTTATTTTTCATGCATTTACTAATTATTTTGAGCTATAAGACCCTAAAACTGAAAAGCATTTCAAATGAAC
>NW_025304177.1:0-812 GCF_018294505.1 Triticum aestivum
AACTCCTGACTTTTTGTGTGTTCAAAATGCACCATTCAAAGCCACATCATCATTTGTCAATCCTTTCTGACTTCATTTGTTATTTTTCATGCATTTACTAATTATTATGAGCTATAAGACCCTAAAATTGAAAAGCATTTCAAATGAACTCTGAAAAGGTTGAAAATTGGCATGATATCATCATTTCATCCACATAGCATGTGCAAGAAAGTTGAGTGGGTTACGGCATAAACTGGATGCACTTCGTGTACAAAACGGATAATCTCTTTCAAAGTATCATTATTTCATCCGGAAACTCGTCTGTTACAAAGGGATTTCATTTTTTGAAACTAATTTGAACTCCTGACTTTTTGTGTGTTCAAAATGCACCATTCAAAGCCACATCATCATTTGTCAATCCTTTCTGACTTCATTTGTTATTTTTCATGCATTTACTAATTATTTTGAGCTATAAGACCCTAAAATTGAAAAGCATTTCAAATGAACTCTGAAATGGTTGAAAGTTGGCATGATATCACTATTTCATCCACATAGCACGTGCAAGAAAGTTGAGAGGGTTACGGCAAAAACTGGATGCACTTCGTGTACAAACCGGACAATCTCTTCCAAAGTATCAGGATTTCATCCGGAAACTCGTCTGTTACAAAGGGATTTCATTTTTTAAAACTTATTTGAACTCCTGACTTTGTGTGTTTTCAAAATGCACCATTCAAAGCCACATCATCATTTTTCAATCCTTTCTGACTTCATTTGTTATTTTTCATGCATTTACTAATTATTTTGAGCTATAAGACCCTAAAATTGAAAAGCAT
>NW_025304178.1:0-812 GCF_018294505.1 Triticum aestivum
GCCAAGATCCTTCATCTTTCCTGTCACTGCCATTCAAGAACAAAGTGTTAACTTTGAAGAGAAGGCCCCGGCAAGAGGAGCTTGCCGGGAAGGACGAGACCCCGGCAAGAGGAGCTAGCTGGGAAGGCCAACAAAGGCATGTCAAGAGACTTGCCGCGACGCGCCGCGTGTCCCGGCAAGACCCGGCGAGCGACAAGCTTGCGGGTGCGACAAGACAGCGACCACGGCAAGGCGCTTGCCGTGGCGAAGCCGTCACTCTGCATCCACGCTCCAGCGCATCCAACGACGTGTCGCCCCAAGATCGCTCCTGGCGCACGTGTCGGGCGGCTGTGCAGCCGAGCGGTGCGAGGTGGCAAGAGAAGATGACGAGGAGGCCATCGTGGCGATCGGTGGCGCCCCTAACGGTCGCTTCCTGCACTGTTCGGGTGACCGGACGGGCATTAAATGCCCTTGTCCCCTGCCGTCAGAGTTAGGTAGGGGGCACTGTTGATAGCGGTTGTACCAACCCGCGTTTTTACTTTTTTACCCCTCTCTCTACGTTGCCACCTGTCGGTGACCCCTTTAGACTATAAAAAGGAGGCCCATGCGCACGTAGAAGGGGTTCGACTCATTCGAAACTATAGGATACCCACACTCTCAAGCAAGAAGAAATAGAAACACAAAGCAGCAGTAGGAGTTTTATCTCTCCGGAGAGCTCCGAAGCTGGGTAAAATCCCTCGCGTGCTCGACCTCGATCTGCTCTTCGTGCGCCCTCCGCTCCCTGCCAGAGCAAAAAGGGGCCCTGCCCCTTAGGTGTTCGTTTTCCCACGACA
>NW_025304179.1:0-812 GCF_018294505.1 Triticum aestivum
TGGCTGACCAGTGGGGCCAGGTCAACGGCCACGTCAGCGTAGTCAAACTGACACGTGGGCCACTGGACTTAGATTAATTTAATCTATTTTTGTTAGCTGGTTAATTATACAGTGGGGCCCGCATGTCAATTGCACAGGGCATCATTAGCACTAGCCTAATCGGGGTTAGGCCGGCGCTTAGCCGCCGGTGACCTCTGGCCACGGCGGAGGCACGCCGGAATCGCGGCTCCGGCATCCATTCGACGCGCGGATGGGTGCTATGGGTAGCTAGCGCTCGCGCCCATCCAATGGAACACGCGGGAGGCCGTGGGGTGGCCGGAAGTAGCGCCGGCGTTGAGGTTAGCGGCGGCCGGGGCTACGGGACCGACGAAACGACGCTGCAGTGCACGGCAGGAGCAACGGTTGAGTGTTCCAGGCTCCTGACGGCGTGCTGAGCATGTTGCAGTGCTTGGTTGCGGTCATAGCTACCTCTGGCCGCGGCGGCGATGTGGCCTGACGGCGGCGAGCTTCGGAGCTCATGAGGACGGCAGCTACAGGGTGAAATCGACGAGGTGGTTAGGGAGAAAAGGACCGGAGCCTCACAGTGAGTGCAGAGGTGGCCTCGGCGTGCTCGGGGAAGCACCGGAGCGAGCGGGGTGGCGAGAGGGATCTCCGGCGTTGGGAGGTTGAAGACGACGACGTGGAGGCACTCGGGGGCGTCCGGCGTTGCACAGCTCGACGAGGAGGAAGAGGGATACTAGGCGGAGCTCTTGGGCATCTCAGGGCGTCGCCGGGATGGCTGTGTCCGCGGTGGTGGCGAGCGGCGGCGACGG
>NW_025304180.1:0-812 GCF_018294505.1 Triticum aestivum
TAAAAATACAAATAATATATCAAAAAATTAAGAAAAATAAAACTAATTCAATTCAAAATGTTAAAAATACAAATAATATATCAAAAAATTCAGAAAAATAAAACTAATTCAATTCAAAATTCTAAAAATACAAATAATATATCAAAAAATTCAGAAAAATAAAACTAATTCAATTCAAAATTCTAAAAATACAAATAATATATCAAAAAATTAAGAAAAATAAAACTAATTCAATTCAAAATAATATACCAGAGGCCGGTCGTCGGCTATGGTGGTACGGCCGGACTCTGCAGAGCGTCATGGACTACATCACTCCAAATTTCATGTATCATTCGTAAATTGCACCAAACACATCACGGGTAATATAATTCACATGATCCATTCAACAAAGTTTGGTATAATAAATTATTACACATCATTTCTTCCCTTGTGTCCCTGCTTGCTTACGATTGTGCCGTATCCATGGAGCATCCTCATCATTTAACTTAATGCTTGGGTCGGTGTTCACTTTGAAGGGCGGAATTTCAGCAAACATATTATAATCTTCTGACATGTCTGTCTTGTCCTCCACTCCCACGATGTTTCTTTTCCCTGAAAGAACAATGTGGCGCTTTGGATCATCGCATGATGTACTGATCGTTTTCTTATCTTTCCGTTTCCTCGGTTTGCTACTCATGTCCTTCACATAGAAACCTGAGCGACATCTTTCGCTAGGACGAATGGTTCGTCAAGGTAACCAAGATTGTTGAAATCCACCATTGTCATTCCGTATTGCTGGTCCACCTTTACCCCACCTCCTGTTAGCTTGAACC
>NW_025304181.1:0-812 GCF_018294505.1 Triticum aestivum
GCGACGCCACGCACCCCCCAGGCCTCTCACTCTCTCCCCGAGCTCCTCTCTTCCTCTGGCTCTCTCGCGCGCAGCCACCGAACACACCCGTCGCCGCCGACGAGCATCACCGCGGCCACCGTCCACCCCGTGCCTCTCCGATGAGTTCAGAGGAACCGCCATCGCCTTCTGCGTCTTCTACACCAACCCATTCGACCGCGGGAGCCCTGTAGCGTCTTCCCGGAGCTCGTCCCCAACCTTCGGCCGCCGGTGAACTTCCGAGGATTCGCGAGCTCCAGCCCCTCCCCGGCCTCGCCGTTGCCTCTACCGGATCCGCTGTGAGCTCCTCTTCTCTTCCCCTCACTCCCCGCACCTGATTTCGTCCCCTAGCTCCATCTTCCACCACGGCCGAAGCTCGCCGCCGCCGTGCCTCGTCGCCGTCGTGGCCAGAGCCACTGTGGCTCGAAGCCGGGCACACCATCGTGCTCCACACCTCACCAGGAGCACGTAGCACGCACCAACGCCTCCCCTAGCGCCCTGCATCGCCTAACCCGCCGTTGGCCGAACTCCGGCCGCCGCTCACGAGCTCGCCGTCGTCGGTACCGGCCACCACAGGCACGGCCACCACCACCATTCGATGCGCACCAGCAAGGGCTCTCCAACGAGCCCAAGCACAGCCTCGCCCGTGCCCTGTAGCGCGTTTCCGGCTCGCGCCGCCGTCTCGGGCCTCGCCGGCGTCATGTCGCCGGTGGGTTTGACCCCACTGACCCGGGATTTGACCCTGCTAATTAACCCTGTGACACTGACAGCAGGGCCCCACCTGCTAATTAATC
>NW_025304182.1:0-812 GCF_018294505.1 Triticum aestivum
GGGGAAACATCCGGGAAAGTATCCCCAGTGTTTCGCGTTTTCGGGCAGAGGAGCTGGAGGGGGAAAGTTGCGAGTTCGATAGGTTAGGGGGGTGTGGCGGACGAACGGACCGCGTATCCGGAATCGTCTCGTCGTTCTGAGTAACTTTCATGTAGAAAGTATTTTCATCCGAGTTACGGATTAAAAGATATGATTTTCTAAAGATTTTATTAATTTCTGGAATTTAATTAATTATTTAAATCCAACATTATCCAGAATAGTGCATGCTGATGTCAGCATGACATCAGCATGACGTCAGCAGTCAACAGAGGTGTTGACTGGGTCAATCTGACGTGTGGGTCCAGTGGGACCCACCTGTCATACTCTGATTAGTTTAATTAGGGATTAGCTAAAATAATTATTGTTTAATTAAACTAGCAAGTTAATTAAACATGATTAATTAACTTAATTAATCCACTAATTAATTAATTAATTAATTAATTATTTTTTTATTTTTTTTTCCTTTTTTTATTAAAACGTTATTGGCATGGGGCCCATCTGTCATAGGCCCCAGGGGCCTTAGTGGGTTCGGGCGCTAGTGGGCGCGGACGAGGCTGCCCGTCAGGGCTAACCGGGCGACGCCCAGTGTGCGGATGGGCGCCGGTGCGGCGCCGACGAGGCCACGACGGGGCGGTGCCGTGGCGAAGCGGGCGGTCGTCATCGGAGGACTCCGGGGCCGTGGAGGGTGCGGCCGGACCACCGCGGGGCGAGTCGGCGAGGAGCGGCGGAGGTGGCTGGCCGCGAGGTGCGGTGACCAGGGGGCGGAGGCCGAG
>NW_025304183.1:0-812 GCF_018294505.1 Triticum aestivum
GATTTTCCGAAGTCCTTCTTGATCATTGTAGTTCATGGGGTTGTCATCATCATTGACTCTCACATCTTGCTTATGAATTTCACTCAACCCAAAACCCGTCTACGAGCATAGCAAAATAAACTACTTCGTCCCGGGGTCATGGTAACAAGGGGATTGGTTCATCCTACCACATGATACTACTCAAGTTTAATGACTTCAAGATTTCACTACTGCATGCGTGGTGGAGTGGTGACAATTCTAATGCACAAAAACATAGGTATAGAAATAACATGATCAAGACTTGCCTTGCTGATGATCCTCGTAAGTTAAAGAGTCGTAGTAGCAAGCTTCGCACTCCGGAAACTCTACCGAGACAAACAATGAACACAATAAGCAAAACAATAGGATCACATAACACAACATAACAAAAGTAACCTAACACAACAAAGCAACCAAAACCAAATCCAAAGGAAAACTCAAAGAAAAAAAACTCAAAGTTTCCCTACTTCAAACCATAGCAAAAAAAATAGTTTTTATATAATAAAAAAATTCCTTAATATAACCTAATCATGGTTTTAAGTTAACTTAACAGAAAAGGTTTCACTAAGCAACTAGGAGCAAAAAGAATTAAATAAAAAGTTATTATAAAACTCATTTTAGGTCTAATCAAATTTCTATTAAGAAAAATAATTTAAAAACTTTTATTAATTATAAATAAAAGTTCAACTATTAGGATGACAGAAACTAACCTAGAATAACTAATCACAAGTTAAAAATAAATTAATTTACTAATTAATTTAATAGGAAAACAGGAACTAGTTAATTAATTAGGA
>NW_025304184.1:0-812 GCF_018294505.1 Triticum aestivum
GGATGCACTTCGTGTACAAAACGGACAATCTCTTTCGAAGTATCAGGGTTTCATACGGAAACTCGTCTGTTACAAAGGGGTTTCATTTTTTTTAACTTATTTGAACTCCATAGTTTTTCTGTGCTCAAAATGCACCATTCAAAGCCACATCATCAATTTTCAACCCTTTCTGACTTCATTTGTTATTTTTCATGCATTTACTGATTATTTTGAGCTATAAGACCCTGAAATTGGAAAGCATTTCAAATGAACTCTGAAAAGGTTGAAAGTTGGAATGGTATCATCATTTGACCCACATAGCATGTGCAAGAATGTAGAGAGGGTTACGGCAAAAACTGGATGCACTTCGTGTACAAAACGGACAATCTCTTTCGAAGTATCAGGGTTTCATACGGAAACTCGTCTGTTACAAAGGGGTTTCATTTTTTTGAACTTATTTGAACTCCATAGTTTTTCCGTGCTGTAAATGCACCATTCAAAGCCACATCATCAATTTTCAACCCTTTCAGACTTCATTTGTTATTTTTCATGCATTTACTGGTTATTTTGAGCCATAAGACCCTCAAATTGAAAAGCATTTCAAATGAACTCTGAAAAGGTTGAAAGTTGGCATGGTATCATCATTTGACCCACATAGCATGTGCCAGAGAGTAGAGAGGGTTACGGCAAAAACTGGATGCACTTTGTGTACAAAACGGACAATCTCTTTCGAAGTATCAGGGTTTCATACGGAAACTTGTCTTTTACAAAGGGATTTCAATATTTTTGAACTTATTTGAACTCCATAGTTTTTCTGTGCTCAAAATGCACCA
>NW_025304185.1:0-812 GCF_018294505.1 Triticum aestivum
GGGAGGGGCGCGGGTTTCACGTACAGGGGGTCTCCGGGGGCGTGGCTGGGCGCGTTCGACGCGGCTCGACGTCGCGCGTCCAACGGCGGTGGTCGGAGGGGCTGGAACGGCCGGGGGCGACCGCTACAAGCTCGCCGGCGGCGAGGTGCTACGGGTGCCCGACGGAAGCTACGCTAGAGCGCGCGAACGGCCGAACTAGCTAGCTAGGTGGGTGCGGCACGGTGCGGTCGGGCTAGCGGGCCAACGCCCGTGACCATTTGGTCACCGGAGACACGCCGGCGGCGAGCTCCGCGGCGTGGCGTTCGGGCGCGCGCGGGGAAGCAGCTACGGAGCGCGAGCGAGCTAGCGGAGAGGGGGAGGAGGTAGAGGAGCTCACCGCGCGGCGCAAGAAAGGCCCGTGGGTGCTTAGGAGCAGCAGGTCGTCGCCGGGGAAGAAGGGGGGTCGCCGGCGTCCGAGGTTGAAGGCGAGGTCGGGGAGGCGGTTGCAGTGGCTCCGAGCCTCGAAGGAGAGGCGGAGGGGGTGTAGTCGAGGGCGGCGACGTCGTACAACACGGCGGGGTGGCGAGTGGGGCACGGTGGCCGCGTGAACGACGGGAACGGCGGCGAGCGCGTCGGGCGTGGGGAAGAGGGGAGCGGCGCGGATCCGGGGGAGGGAAGAGGAAGGCGCGGGGGCCGAGAGGGAGAGCGGTGTGAGTGGGAGAGAGGCCCGAGGGAGCGGGGCCGCTGGCGCCCTTATCCTCTCGCGGGGTTCACCGCCGGCGAGGGGGTTCGGCGGCGACGCTCCCCTGTTCCGACCCGGTCGGGGGAACAGG
>NW_025304186.1:0-812 GCF_018294505.1 Triticum aestivum
GGTGAAATGATGATACCAAGTTTCAACATTCTCAGAATTCATTTTGTAGTGATTTTCAATTTCACGGTCATTTAGCTTCTAAACAATTAGGCATATGACCGAAAAACAACAAATGATGTCAGAACATGTTGGAAATTGATGACGTCGCTTTGAATGCTGCATACTTAACACAAAAGAAGTCGGAGTTCAAATAAGTTTAAAAAACATCGAAGTGCCCGTGTAACAGATGAGTTCTCGTCCGAAACCCTGATACTCTGAAAGAGTTTGTCCTGTTTGTACATGAAGTGCGTCCAGTTTTTGCCGTGACCCTCTCTACTCTTTCGCACATGCTATGCGGGTGAAATGATGATACCATGCCAAGTTTCAACATTTTAAGAATTCATTTTGTAGTGATTTTTAATTTCACGGTCATTTAGCTCTCTAAACAATTAGGTAAATGATCGAAAAAAACAAATGATGTTAGAACATGTTGGAAATTGATGACGTCGCTTTGAATGCTGCATACTGAACACAAAAGAAGTCCGGAGTTCAAATAAGTTTAGAAAAACATTGAACTGCCCGTGTAACAGATGAGTTCTCGTCCGAAACCCTGATACTCCAAAAGAGTTTGTCCAGTTTGTACACGAAGTGCGTCCAGTTTTTGCCGTGATCCTCTCTACTCTTTCGCACATGCTATGCGGGTGAAATGATGATACCATGCCAAGTTTCAACATTTTCAGAATTCATTTTGTAGTGATTTTCAATTTCACGGTCATTTAGCTCTCTAAACAATTAGGTAAATGACCAAAAAACAACAAATGATGTCAGAACAT
>NW_025304187.1:0-812 GCF_018294505.1 Triticum aestivum
GGATGACAGAACCCCCAGTCCCCTCTGAAACCAACTAGGGTTTACTAAAATAATTTTCAATGAACCTGAAATGCCCTTCTAAAATGCCCATCATTTTTGTCTTGGTTCAGAACCTCTGCAAAAGTGGTGCACATTTTCCTAGGCCATCCTAGGGTTTTTGAATTAAATCATAACTATTTGAATTTGGGCATTTAAAATAATATAAAATATTTAAATGCTCAAATATCTCCAAACTAAAATGTTTCATGTTGGAAATAATCCAACTATGAGCCAGGAGTAGTTTGGTGATTTTTGGAATTGCCTAGGTATTTTATTTAATTCAACAAAGTTGCAGATATATTAAATAAAAACAGAAAACAGAAAAGAAAGGGGAAGACTTACCTGTGCGGCCCAGCCAGCCGGCCGGCCCAGCCAGCAATTGACCCAGCCCAGCACTGTAGCTCCCCGTCGTCTTCCTCCCCACGCCCCGAAGCTGCTGCGTGCTCGCGCGCGCGCGGCCGCGCGGCCACCTCCTGCTTGCCGACGCCCTCCTGGCCGCGTGGACGACGCCCGCAGCCCGTCCCGATCCCCCCTGCTCTCTCTCACTCTCCCTGGCTCTCTCCTTCCTCTCTCTCGCTCTCTCTCTCGCTCGGCCGAACACGACCGTCGCCGCCGTTCGCCATAGCCACCGCCTCCGACCACCCCTCGCTCCCCCGATTAGCTCAGAAGCTCCGCCACAACTCCCTCTTCCTCCCCACCGCTCCACGGGTCCCCGGAAGCCCTGCATCGCCGCCACGTCGCCGTTCCCCTCTTCGGACTCCGACCACCGTCGC
>NW_025304188.1:0-812 GCF_018294505.1 Triticum aestivum
ACAAACGCATTCCGAGAACATACACAAAGTCCCAGCTATGGACCTAGTGCATCATCATAACCGAGGTCTCTTGCATTTCCCTACAAGTAATTGGATCTCATATGGAGATGTTTAGTGAAGTAGAATGGAAAAAAATGAATGCAACTACACAAGAACTAGTCTGTAACTGTCGTTCGGAATCAGTTTTGCATAGTGTTAACTGAAACATGGATATCTGACTCATACGGACTCCGTTTTGGCTCCACAAGTAGTCAAAATGTTTGTGACGACCAGATGCTTCAAAGGATTCTTTCATATGGAGCTTTTGGAGAACTTTTCTTAAGGAGTTCGTTCGGAAACATGTATAGAAACTTTCTTAATGAGGACTCGACAAACGCATTTCGAGAACATACACAAAGTCCCAACTATGGACCTAGTGCATCATCATAACCGAGGTCTCTTTCATTTCCCTACAAGTAATTGGATCTCATATGGAGATGTTTAGTGAAGTGGACTGGAAAAAATCGACTGCAACTACACAAGAACTAGTCTGTAACTATCGTTCGGAATCAGTTTTGCGCAGTGTTAATTGAAACATGGATATCTGACTCATACGGAGTCCGTTTTTGGCTCCACAAGTAGTCAAAACGTATGTGACGACCAGATGCTTCAAATGATACTTTCATAGGGAACTTTTGGAGAACTTTTCTTAAGGAGTTCGTTCAGAGACTTGTATAGAAACTTTCTTAATGAGAACTCGACAAACGCATTTCGAGAACATACACAAAGTCCCAGCTATGGATCTAGTGCATCATCATAACCGAGGTCTCTTG
>NW_025304189.1:0-812 GCF_018294505.1 Triticum aestivum
CTTTTTTTTCTTTCCTTTTTTCTCTCTTTTTTTCTTTATCTTCTTTTTCTCCCTCTTTCCAAGACAAACTAGATAAGATGCAGATTCGATCAAGCGAAGATGTGAGTGACCTCAACTATGATTATGACAATAAACAGTGCGTAGCACGTGGTGGAAATTGGTGGATGGGATGGTGGACAGCGGATGGGATAATGATGCAGCGGCTGCGTGACTAATGTGAACAGAACTCGAAACTCTAAAGGAAGTAGACACTAAGACCAGCAACTCGACATGGCGATGCAACCGATAATTCAATAATGCAAACAATGAAAAGAAAATTGCAAAGGCTCAGTCTGGCTAGGACAATGGATGAATAGATCTAACTTTTGTTTTGTGGCTTTTTCTTGGACAATAGGTAAGAAAATAAATCTAATCTAGGAAAAACTGGAAATTCTCACCGAGCAACCTGAAAACTGATACCACTTGATAGAGGCGGGGTGTCCCGATCTTTCGATGAGATGATAACTATCGATTTGGTGGAGACGACTTTGACGATCCGACTACAAACGTGCAACGACGTTGTGCCTTAGCAATCGCTAAACCAACTCCGAGAGGTTATTGACCACGCCGGAGCACGATCAACCTGACCATGAAGGTCTATTCCTGCAAGCAATCGAAGAACAAGCAAGAATATGATAAAAGCAATCTGAATATCGCGAATATGTATGAAGTATTGATAATGGTGGGGATCCGAAAAGTGGTCTTGGTCTGGTCGTTGGACACAAACGAAGTACACGAAGTTGCAATGGCTAACTTTTAACTAAACAAATCCC
>NW_025304190.1:0-812 GCF_018294505.1 Triticum aestivum
GCTTGAATCTCGAGACGAGATTCTGGTTTAGTGGGGGTGAGTTGTCACATCCCTAGCTTCTGGTAATGCTCTAGGCTAGCTTCATGTGTGCATCATGTTTAAATTTCATTTAAATTTGAAATGAGGATTGGTGGAACCCTCAGAATCATTTTGAAAATGACCCAAATAAAAAAATTCCCCAAAAGGGTCCAAGAAAATGCTCATGTTGCCCTCTGAAAATATTGGACAGAGATAAAAATCAAAACAATATTTTTAGGAGCTCATGGACATTTATTTTGGCCATTTGGATTAATTCGATAAATATTTGCATTGGAAAGATATTTCTATATATATGAAATATGGTCCAAAAATTATGCCAATTATAAAAGAGCTCTGGAATAATACCATTAGCCCCTACAAAAATTGGCATAATAAAATTAAATGATTTAATATATCTGTTAAATCAAACAAATGTCAGAAAAATAGAAAACAGAAGTAAAATAGGAAAAACAGAGAGAGGGAGGGAAACATTACCTGCAGCCCACCTGGGCCACTTACCTGTAGCCGGCCCAGCTCCTCCCGCTGGCCCAGCCCACCTCCTCCCTCCCCCTTGTCTTCTTCCTCCCCTCGCACCGAAGCAGCTCGGTGGCGAGCGCCGATGCCGCCTCGGCCACCTCCTGCTTCCACCGAGGCGTTCCCGAGCCTCCCCCTCACGCCACGCACTTCCCCTCGCCCCCTGCACCTCCCCTCTCTTCCCCTGGACCCTGTTCTCTCCTCTGCTTTCCTCCCTGCACGCGCCCGAGCGAAGCTCGTCGTCGCCGACGCCGTTCGCC
>NW_025304191.1:0-812 GCF_018294505.1 Triticum aestivum
TATAACGATTTTCCAAGGGTACGAGATAAATGGAAATACATTTTACACCATCGCCCAAGATAAAAAGAGCACCAACCAAAACAGTGGTGTCCGCTTTGATGCAGCAACCGAGAATGGGCGAAAGGTCACATATTATGGTTACATAGAGGAGATATGGGAACTTGACTATGGACCCTCCTTTAAGGTCCCTTTGTTCCGGTGCAAATGGTTCAAGCTAACAGGAGGTGGGGTAAAGGTGGACGAGCAATACGGGATGACAATGGTGGATTTCAACAATCTTGGTTACCTTGACGAACCATTCGTCCTTGCCAAAGATGTCGCTCAGGTTTTTTATTTGAAGGACATGAGTAGCAAACCGAGGAAACGGAAAGATAAGAAAACGATCAGTACATCATGCGATGATCCAAAGCGCCACATTGTTCTTTCAGGGAAAAGAAACATCGTGGGAGTGGAGGACAAGACAGACATGTCAGAAGATTATAATATGTTTGGTGAAATTCCGCCCTTCAAAGTGAACACTGACCCAAGCATTAAGTTAAATGATGAGGATGCTCCATGGATACGGCACAATCGTAAGCAAGCAGGGACACAAGGGAAGAATTCATGTGTAATAATTTATTATACCAAACTTTGTATTTGGTCGATGAATGATGTATCAAACCTTTTGTCAAACCTTCAAGGGATTTTAAAATGAATTAGTTTTATTTTTCTGATTTTTTGATATATAATTGTATTTTTAAGATTTTAAAATGAATTAGTTTTATTTTTCTGATTTTAAAAGGAAAAAGGAAGAAGAAGAAAGAAGGAAAAAG
>NW_025304192.1:0-811 GCF_018294505.1 Triticum aestivum
CCGTAGACGCGCGAAGGGCAATCCGCGTAGAGGGAATTTTTCGGATACTTCTCCATCACCAAAAATTATGAAAAAATACCATCGTTCCTATAGCACATGTGCCCGCGTCGTGCAAAAAAAAAAACTCATGATTTTATCGCGCTCCGAGTATTTAGTAATATTGACGCCGCATCGTTACCGCAGAACGTCTACTACTGTGTCATCGCCGTCCGTGAGGGGGGGGGCACGCCCCGGAGACGCGTCCCGCCTCTTCGGACATGCCACCACACCACCCTGCATGTATGAGGGCCCGGTGCGACGCTCGGGTGGCATTGCTACCCCAGTGCCCCCGTCCCACCTAACCCTGTAGCGTTTGACCACGGGATCTAGCCCTTTGACTTTGCACGGACGGGCTTTGACCAGTGGACCTCCCCACCTGGTTGTGTTAGTTCAGCCCATAGGAACACTTTGGAGCAACATCCGGGCCAGACCCACAGCAAGATCCCCTCCGTGTAGACCCCACGCGTCCGTTTCCCCCCTCCAGGTGCCGGCGGCGGCGCCATCCGCGATGGGGGGCACACCCCGGACACGCGTGCCGGGCGTTTGCAACCGCCACAACACTTCCAGACTTGTGAGAGGCCGTCTACGCAAGATTTGGCGGCATGCTAGCCCCCGGAGGCTGCCGGCCACAGCCGTAGACGCGTGAAGGGCAATCCGCGTAGAGGGAATTTTTCGGATACTTCTCCATCACCAAAAATTATGAAAAAATGCCATCGTTCCTATAGCACATGTGCCCGCGTCGTGCAAAAAAACTCATGATTTTATCGCGCTC
>NW_025304193.1:0-811 GCF_018294505.1 Triticum aestivum
AGGTAATTATTGTGGAGAAACCACAATTTTATAATATGTTTAAAGGCTCTAGAGTAATTAAAACAGCAGCTGTGACAATTAATTAAATGCCTTTTATAATTAATAATAATGCAAACTATTTTTATTAGGTGTCAAACTTTTTGGGGCAGTAGAATAAATTATAACATTAATTTAGGAGTTGTATTTATCTTTTATAAAACAGAAATTAAAAGAATAAAATAGAAAAGAAAATAGATAAAGAAAATAAATAAAACAAAACAGAAAAACTAAAACCTAAAACTATAAAAAAAATGGAAGAAGAGAAACCCCCACCCGATGGGCCAACCGGCCCAGCTGGCCACCAGGCCGGCCAGGCCGGCCCAGACCCAGGCCAATAACCCGTCCAGGGGGGGCACCGAAACCCTAACCCCTCCCCACGTCGCCACTCCCCTCCTCCCGATCCGATCTGGATCGGGATCGATCCCGCGCTCCCGACGCCTCCCATCGCCACACCCACCGCGCCTCCATCCTCCTCCGCGACGCCACCTCGTCGGCCCAGCACCTCCCGGCCTCCTCCTCCCTCTCTCGGTTGGATCTGGACCGGGGCAAACCCCCCCGACCCTGTCGCCCGTCGCCGCGACGACCTCGCCGCCCCGCGCCCGGAGAACGCCGCCTCACCGAAGCCCCTCCCCCGCCGGTCTGCTTCCCCGCCGCACGTCGTCCCCGGCATCCACCCCGAGCCCCGCTGCCCTGACCCTACTTCCCCCCGTGAGATCCCCCTTCGCCCCTCTCTCCCTAGGTCGCCACGGTCACTGCCCTCCCCGCCCGCGGT
>NW_025304194.1:0-811 GCF_018294505.1 Triticum aestivum
GCATTTAAAAAGCTGTTTGATACTTATTTGTGTTTAAATATGTTCAAACTTGTTTAAATACTAACAGTAATATTTTTTTTATAAGACAGTAGCATTTAAAAAGCTGGTTGATACTAATTTTTTTTATAAGACGGTGCGCGGGGTGCGCGGGGTCGGCGGCGGCGGTTGGGTAGGGGAATCGAGGGTGCGGGGGGTCGGCGGCGGCGGCCGGTGGACTGGGGGGTGCTCGGCGGCGAGGGGGGCCGGATCTGGCAAGGTGGGATAGCGATCGAGATGGAGGGGGATCGAGATCGAGTTTCCATGAAATTTAAAAATATTCATGATAGTTCAAAAAGTACCCATGAAATACAATCGAGAAATGAAGGCTACGATTTAAATACAATCGATCTTAGCTAGCTATCTGTTCACAATCTTCTTGCCCTTCTTTTTCGCAAATGGAGTTCTTTTGTGGAACGGACGTCCTTTAGGTAGGGTGGTCCTGCTTCTTCTTGTGGTGTATGCTGCTACTTCATCATCGTCGTCATGTTCGATCCTCGGGTCGCCGTACTTGTCGAAGTCTTGCTCATTGGCTACTCCATCCATTCCGATGATCTTCCTTTTGCCTCTCCTCACGACAACACGACTGGGCTTTGGCGGGTCGGTAATGAAGAAGCATTGGTCCACTTGGGAAGCCAGTACCCATGGCTCATTTTTCGCGGTGACGTTTGCGCCCGCGGTCTTGGATTTGGCTTCGGGTATAACCATGGTGGTGAAATACCGGTCTTCTTTTATGACGTTCTTGGCCCATCTGACACGGAACATCGGGACCTTC
>NW_025304195.1:0-811 GCF_018294505.1 Triticum aestivum
GTGAGTAATAGTCCACGAAACGGGTCACAATCGACCAAACACGCGAGTGTTGATGACTGACGCGTAAGTGCACCTTGGGGTTCAACAACAATGGAAATCGCTATGGGACCCCAAAACAGTGAGTAATAGTCCACGAACGGGTCGCAATCAGCAAAAACCACGAGTGTTGATGACCAACACGTAGACACACCCTGGAGTTCGTCAATCATGGAAATCACTTCGAGACCCCAAAACCGAGTAATAGTCCAAGAAACGGGTCAGAATCGGCCCGAACTACGAGTCTTGACAACCAACACGTAAGCACTCCTTGGGATTCGACAACCATGGAAATTGCTCTGGGACACCCAAACAATAATTAATAGTCCACGAAACGGGTCAGAATCGCTAAAAACCGAAAGTGTTGATGACCGACAAGTAGACGCACCCCGGGGTTCGTCAATCGCTGAAATCACTCCGGGACCCCAAAACAGTGAGTGAATAGTCCATGAAATGGGCCAGAATCGGCCAAAACTGCGAGTGTTGATGACCGACACGTAAGTGCACCTTGGGGTTCAATAACTATGGAAATCACTACGGGACCCCAAAACGGTGAGTAATAGTCCACGAAACGGGTCACAATCGACCAAACATGCGAGTGTTGATGACTGACGCGTAAGTGCACCTTGGGGTTCAACAACTATGGAAATCGCTATGGGACCTCAAAACGGTGAGTGAATAGTCCATGAAACGGGCCAGAATCGGCCAAAACTGCGATTGTTGATGACCGACACGTAAGTGCACCTTGGGGTTCAATAACTATGGAAATCACTAC
>NW_025304196.1:0-811 GCF_018294505.1 Triticum aestivum
GGGGTGCGTTTATGTGTCGGTTATCAACACTCACCATTTTGCCCAATTCTGGTCCGTCTCGTGGACTATTACTCACCGTTTTGGGGTCCCAGAGCGATTTCCACGATTCACGATCCCGGGGGTGCGTTTACGTGCCCGTCGTCAACACTCATAGTTCTGGCCAATTCTGACCCGTTTCGTGGACTATCACTCACCTTTTTGGGGTCCCGAAGCGATTTCCATAGTTGTTGAACCCAAAGATGCACTTACGTGTCGTTCATCAACACTCGCAGTTTTGGCCGATTCTGGCCCGTTTTCTGGACTATTACTCGCTGTTTCGGGTCCCGGGGGGATTTCCACGATTGACGAACCCCTAGTGCATTTATGTTTCGGTCATCAACAATCACGGTGTTTGTCGATTATGTCGCTTTCATGGACTATTACTCACCGTTTTAGGGTCGTAAAGCGATTTCCATTGTTGTCGAACCCCAAGGTGTGCTTTCGTGTTGGTCGTCAAGTCTCGCAGTTTTGGCCGATTCTGGCCCGTTTCTTGGATTATTACTCAGTTTTGGGGTCCCGATGTGATTTCCACGATTGATGAACCCCGGGGGTGCGTTTATGTGTCGGTCATCAACACTCACAATTTTGGCCAATTCTGGCCGTCTCGTGGACTATTACTCACTGTTTTGGGGTCCCGGAGTGATTTCCACGATTGACGAACCTCTCGGTGCGTTTACGTGTCGGTCATCAACACTCGCAGGTTTTGTTGATTCCGACCCGTTTCGTGGACTATTACTCACCGTTTTGGGGTCCCAAAGAGATTTCCATTTTT
>NW_025304197.1:0-811 GCF_018294505.1 Triticum aestivum
CTACAGGGTTAGGCGGGACGGGGGCCTGGGGGGTAGCAATGCCACCGGAGCATCGTACCGGGCCCTCATATATGCGGGGTGGTGTTGTGGCATGTCCGAAGAGGCGGCACGCGTCTCCGGGTTGTGGCCCCCCTCACGGACGGCAATGAAACGGTGGTAGACGTTCTGCGGTAACGATGCAGCGTGAATATTATTAAATACTTGGAGCGCGATAAAATCATGAGTTTTTTACACAACGTGGGCACATGTGCTATAGGACTGATGGTAATTTTTCATAATTTTTTGTGATGGAGAAGTATCTGAACACTTCCCTCTACGCGGATTGCTCTTCGCACGTCTACGACTGTGGCCGGCGGCCTTCGGGGGGTAGCATACCGTAAAATCTTGCGTAGGCGGCCTCTCACAAGTCTGGAAGTGTTGAGGCAGTTGCAAACGCCCAGCACGCGTCTCCGGTGCGTGCCCCCCCTCACGGACGGCGCCGCCGCCGGCACTCGGAGGGGGGAAACGAACGCGTCGGATCTACACGGAGTGGATGTAGCTATGGGCCTGGCCCGGATGTTGCTCCCCGGTGTCCCTCTGGCCGACCCGACACAACCGGGTGGAGAGGTCCACTGGTCAAAGCCCGTCCGTGCAAAGTCAAAGGGCTAGATCCCGTGGTCAAACGCTACAGGGTTAGGCGGGACGGGGGCCCTGGGGGGGTAGCAATGCCACCGGAGCGTCGTACCGGGCCCTCATACATGCGGGGTGGTGTTGTGGCATGTCCGAAGAGGCGGCACGCGTCTCCGGTGCGTGGCCCCCCTCACGAACGGCG
>NW_025304198.1:0-811 GCF_018294505.1 Triticum aestivum
GGTTCCGTCAGCACGACGGCGTGGTGACGGTGTTGGTGATATGATCGGCGCAGGGCTTCGCCTAAGCACTACGACAATATGACCGAGGTGGTAAACTATGGAGGGGGGCATCACACACGACTAAGACAAATCTTGGTGTGCCTTTACAGTGCCCCCTGCCCACTTATATAAAGGAGGGGGAGAGGCCGGCGGCCAGGAGGGAAGCGCCATGGGGGGAGTCCTACTGGACTCCTAGTCCAAGTAGGATTCGCCCCCCCCCCTTTTCCTTCTTCCATCGGAGGGAATAGGAAGGAGAGGGAGAGGGAAAGGGAAGGGGGCGCCGCCTCCTCCTCCTTGTCCTATTCGGACTCCCAAGGAGGGGGGGGGCTACCCCCCGCGGGCTTCCCTCTCTCTCTCTCTCTCCCTTAGGCCCATGTTGGCCCAACACTTCCCCGGGGGTTTCGGTAACCCCTCGGTACTCTGGTAAAATACCCGAATCACTCGGAACCATTCCGATGTCCGAATACAACCTTCCAAAATATGAATCTTTACCTCTCGACCATTTTGAGACTCCTCGTCATGTCTCCTAGGAAGAAAGCTACACCTGCTGCCACTACACCTGCTGCTCCTCCAAGAAGGTCTCCCAGGAAGAAAACTACCAATGCTGGTACAGCCTCTACCTCTGCCGCAGGAAACAGGTCAACTTTTTAAGCTCCAAGACAGAGTGGAAGAAAAAGGACTTCTTCATACAAGTTGAAAGAGTACTTCTATGCTTCTGGGAACTAGATGCCTTTGTCTTTGTTGGCTTTCAGAACCTATGATGCCTATGTTG
>NW_025304199.1:0-811 GCF_018294505.1 Triticum aestivum
GCTGCTCGATGAAGTGGACAGCGGCGGAGCTCCTGGACACGGTGAGACGGCGTGGGGTGGTCGGAGGGCGTGGCTACGGCGAGGGGGTGGCGGCGATGGCGTCGGCCATGGCTGGGGCGTGCGAGGGGGAGGAGCTGGAGAGGGGAGGGGGTGTCTGGGGGGTTCGGGGGAGAGAGAGAGGCCGATCCACGGCGTTAGCCGGGCGAGGGAGGCGGCGAGGCGGTGAGCAGCTGCGTGGCGAGCTGCGGTGCCGCCGCCGAGCACCTTGGCTGCCTGCCTGGCGAGCCAAGCAGCTCGCTGGAGCGGTGGCCGGGCTGGGCCGGCCAGGTGGGCTGGCTGGTGGGCCGGCGGTGGCGCCAGGTAAGTTTTCCCCTTATTTTCTGTTTCTGTTTTTATTTAATATATCTGCAACTTTGTTGAATTAAATAAAATACCTAGGCAAGTTCAAAAATCACCAAACTATTCCTGGCCCATAGTTGGATTATTTCCAACATGAAACATTTTAGTTTGGAGATATTTGAGCATTTAAATATTTTATATTATTTTAAATGCCCAAATTCAAATATTTATGATTTAATTCAAAAACCCTAGGATGGCCTAGGAAAATGTGCACCACTTTTGGCAGAGGTTCTGAACCAAGACAAAAATGATGGGCATTTTAGAAAGGCATTTCAGGTTCATTGAAAAATTATTTTAGTAACCCTAGTTGGTTTCAGAGGGGACTGGGGGTTCTGTCATCCCCATTTCAAGTTTCTGATGAAAGAGTAAACATGATGCAACACTCTAATGCATGACTAGCTAGGGTGTGACA
>NW_025304200.1:0-811 GCF_018294505.1 Triticum aestivum
TAGCTCTATTGCCTAGTACAAATAATTTTACAGTAGAGTTGAACTAGCACTATAAGCTAGTTTAAATAATTTTACACTAGAGTTGAACGAGCTCTATAAGCAAGTTGAAATAATTTTACACTAGGGTTGAACTAGCTCTATAAGCTAGTTCAAATAATTTTACACTAGAGTTGAACTAGCTCTATAGCCTATTACAAATAATTTTACACTAGAGTTGAACTAGCTCTAGTTCAAATAATTTTACACAAGAGTTGAACTAACACTATAGCCCAGTACAAATAATTTTACACTAGAGTTGAACTAGCTCTATAGCCTAGTACAAATAATTTTACACTAGGGTTGAACTAGCTCTATAAGCTAGTTCAACTAATTTTACACTAGAGTTGAACTAGCTCTATAGCCTAGTACAAATAATTTTACACTAGAGTTGAACTAGCTCTATAGCCTAGTACAAATAATTTTACACTAGAGTTGAACTAGCTCTATAAGCTAGTTAAAATAATGTTACAATAGAGTTGACCTAGCTCTATAGCCTAAGACAAATGATTTTACACTAGAGTTCAACTAGTTCTATAGCCTATTTCAAATGATTTTACACTGGAGTTCAAATAATTTTACACTAGAGTTAAACTAGCTCTATAAGCTAGTTTAAATAACTTTACACTTGAGTTGAACTAGGTCTATATCCTAGTACAAATAATTTTACACTAGAGTTGAACTAGCTCTATAAGCTAGTTCAACTAATTTTACACTAGAGTTGAACTAGCTCTATAGCCTAGTACAAATAATTTTACACTAGAGTTGAACTAGC
>NW_025304201.1:0-811 GCF_018294505.1 Triticum aestivum
CCGGGGTGCGTTTACGTGTCGGTCATCAACACTCACTATTTTGGCCAATTCTGGTCAGTTTCGTGGACTATTACTCACTGTCTTCGGGTTCCAGAGCGATTTCCATGATTAACGAACCCCAAGGTGCATTTACGTGTCGGTCATCAACACTCGTGGTTTTTGTCGATTCTGACCCGTTTCATGGACTATTTCTCACCGTTTTGGGGTCCCAAAGGGATTTCCATGGTTGTGGAACCCCAAGGTGTGCTTATGTGTTGGCCGTCAAGACTCGCTGTTTGGGCCGATTCTGGCCCGTATCTTGGATTATTACTCAGTTTTGGGGTCCCAAAGTGATTTCCACGATTAACGAACCTCGGGGTGCGTTTACGTGTTGGTCATCAACACTTGCGGTTTTTGTCGATTCTGACCCGTTTCATGGACTATTACTCATCGTTTTGGGGTCCCAAAGCGATTTCCATGGTTGTCGAACCCCAAGGGGCGCTTACGTCTCGGTCATCAGCACTCGCAGATTGGGTTGATTTTGGCCCGTTTCTTGGACAATTACTCAGTATTGGTGTCCCGAAGTGATTTCCACGATTGACGAACCCCGGGGTGCATTTATGTGTTGGTCATCAACACTCAAAATTTTGGCCAATTCGTGTCCGTTTCGTGGACTATTACTCATAGTTTTCTGGTCCCAGAGCGATTTGCACGATTAACGAACCTCGGGGTGCGTTTACGTGTCGGTCATCAACACTCATGGTTTTTGTCGATTCTCACCCTCTTCATGGACTACTACTCACGGTGTTGGGGGCCCATAGCGATTTCCATG
>NW_025304202.1:0-811 GCF_018294505.1 Triticum aestivum
CTGCCGGAGCTTCAACGCCGGCGTCTTCCTCAGTCCGGGCACGGGGTGCAGGACGACGACCGCGGCCGCCGGCCTTCCCACGGCCAACTGAGGCATCCCTTCGACGACGCCGCCGCCGCCGACCCCGACCCCAACCCCGACCCTGACCCCTCCGGCGACCGGCCGCGCCTGCCCAGGTACCTCTCCTCCTTCCTCCTTCCTCCCTCTCCATCCTTCCTCCCTCCCCAACCTATGCATGGTGATTCCTCCCTTCTCCTCCACCCCCTCACCTGCAAACCCTAGGGCCATGGCGGCAGGCTTCTTGCTCCCTTGTAAGAACATCCTCTCTGTTGGCAAAACCTATTCCTCCCTTCTCCTCCACCCCCTCAACTGAACCTACCCTATTGCTTCATGTAGCAAAGGCGGCAATGCAAGCAAGATCATGCTTGGCTTAGCCAAATTCATGTTACTGAATTTTTTTCAACATGATAAAATTGTCATGCTACTAAATGTTATAGAAATGCAAGGGAACACAGAAATACTAGGGCACACAACATTTAGAGTACTCTGAAATTCAGTTCTGAAATTTTTTGTTAGATAGTGGCTACACTAATCTAGAGTAGTATCCCAATCTGATGGAGTACTTGATTTGGGGGACTGAACTTATGCTTATGTATGCCATCAGAAGCAGTTCGAAATCATTATTCTCTCTTTTCCTTGCAGGTTTGGGCAACTTCAGTCGGTTGATCTTGAATCCATTGAGCCTTCACTTAGAGCTGGTACTCATCCATGTAACTCTTCACATTTCCATGTAGGATGGTTGCCTATCACT
>NW_025304203.1:0-811 GCF_018294505.1 Triticum aestivum
CTTCTGACACTCTCCAAGCTGACGACGGAGTGCAGAGACACGAGCCTGGGACTGCGCTGCAAAGGTGCGCTCAAGGATGGTCCAGGCCTCATGAGACGTCTTCGCGAAGACAACAAGGCCGGCAACTGCCGGCGAGAGCGACCCCTGGATGGAGGAGAGGTTCGCCTGGTCCTGCCCCGTCCAGACGCGATGGGCCGGATTGTAGACCGGACCGTGCACGCTGTCTACCAGCGCGGGTGGGCAGGGAAGCGATCCGTCGACGTAGCCTAGCAGGTAGTGACTCCCCAAGAGCGGGAGAACCTGCGCACGCCAGAAGATGTAGTTGTCGGCGGAGAGCTTGATGGTGATGAGATGACCGAAGTGAAACGGCGGCGGCGAAGACGATCCCATCGAGGAGGCTGCCTGGGGTGCAAACACCATGGAGGCAGCCGGAGGCACCGAAGCCGATGCGGAAGGAGGCGGGACCGCAGCCAGGGCGGGCGCCGCAAAGCTCACGGCTGGTGCGGACGCCGCAAGGCCCGCAGCCGGGGCGGACGCCGCCAACCCCGCCAGCGGGGCGGTGTGATCCGCTTGCGGCAGGAGCGGCGGGACGACGCCTGCGGAGTCCGCAGCGGACGGCGGCGCCGCGGTGTGGACCACGAGATCACGCCCGAGCGAGGGCGCCGGCGGCGTGGAGAAGACGGAGCCGATGCTCCTTGTCCCGATCGGAGCGGGAACGGAGACGGCATCGAGCGGGAGGTTGAGCAGAGCCGCAAGAGAGGCCGGGAGGAAGCCCGCAGCAGTGGAACCGGTGGTGGCGGCGCTCGACATG
>NW_025304204.1:0-811 GCF_018294505.1 Triticum aestivum
TGGTGCCACGTGCTCATCTCTGCGTCCGTCGTTGCTACAGTGACGACGTCCGCCACGACTCACGTAACCCTAAGATAGACAGGGTGGCATTGGTGTCACGAGCTCGTCTCGTCGTCCGTCGTCGCTACCTCGACGACGTCCGCCTCGACTCGCGTTACCCTGAGATAGACAGGGTGGCATTCGTGTCACGTGCTCGTCTCGGCATCCGTGGTCGCTACCGCGACGACGTCCGCCTCGACTCGCGTAACCCTAAGATAGACACGGTGGCATTCGTGTCACGTGCTCGTCTCGTCGTCCGTCGTCGCTACCTCGACGACTGCCGCCTCGACTCGCGTTACCCTAAGATTGACAGGGTGGCATTCGTATCACGTGCTCGTCTCGGCGTCTGTCGTCGCTACCGCGACGACGTCCGCCTCGACTCGCGTTACCCTTAGATAGACAGGGTGGCGGTGGTGCCACGTGCTCGTCTCGGCGTCCGCCATCGCTACATTGTAGACGTCCGCCTCGACTCGCGTTACACTAAGATAGACAGGGTGGCGGTGGTGCCACGTGCTCATCTCGGCGTCCGTCGTCGCTACTGTGACGACGTCCGCCTCGACTCGCGTTACGCTAAGATAGACAGGGTGGCGGTGGTGCCACGTGCTCGTCTCGGCGTCCGTCGTCGCTACAGTGTAAACGTCCGCCTCGACACGCGTTACCCTAAGATAGACAGGGTGGCAGTGGTGTCACGTGCTCGTCTCGGCGTCCGTCGTCGCTACAGCCACGACGTCCGCCTCGACTCGCGTTACCCTAAGATAGACAGGGTGGCAGT
>NW_025304205.1:0-811 GCF_018294505.1 Triticum aestivum
TCATCATTTCATCCACATAGCATGTGCAAGAAAGTTGAGAGGGTTACGGCAAAAACTGGATGCACTTCGTGTTCAAAACGGACAATCTCTTTCAAAGTATCAGGATTTCATCCGGAAACTCGTCTGTTACAAAGGGATTTCATTTTTTAAAACTTATTTAAAATCCTGACTTTTTGTGTGTTCAAAATGCAAAATTCAAAGCCACATCATCATTTTTCAATCCTTTCTCACTTCATTTGTTATTTTTATGCATTTACTAATTATTTTGAGCTATAAGACCCTAAAATTGAAAAGCATTTCAAATGAACTCTGAAAAGGTTGAAAGTTGGCATGATATCATCATTTCATCCACATAGCATGTGCAAGAAAGTTGGGAGGGTTACGGTAAAAACTGGATGCACTTCGTGTTCAAAACGGACAATCCCTTTCAAAGTATCAGGATTTCATCCGGAAACTCGTCTGTTACAAAGGGATTTCATTTTTTTAAAACTTATTTGAACTCCTGACTTTTTGTGTGTTCAAAATGCACCATTCAAAGCCACATCATCATTTTTAAATCCTTTCTCACTTCATTTGTTATTTTTCATGCATTTACTAATTATTTTGAGCTATAAGACCCTAAAATGGAAAAGCATTTCAAATGAACTCTGAAAAGGTTGAAAGTTGGCATGATATCATCATTTCATCCACATAGCATGTCTAAGAAAGTTGAGAGGGTTACGGCAAAAACTGGATGCACTTCGTGTTCAAAACAGACAATCGCTTTCAAAGTATCAGGATTTCATCCCGAAACTCGTCTGTTACAAAGGGA
>NW_025304206.1:0-811 GCF_018294505.1 Triticum aestivum
GGAAACTCGTCTGTTACAAAGGGATTTCATTTTTTTGAACTTATTTGAACTCCATAGTTTTTCTGTGTTCAAATGCACAATTCAAAGACACATCATCAATTTTCAACCCTTTCTCACTTCATTTGTTCTTCTTAATGCATTTACTGAATATTTTGAGGTATAAGACCCTGAAATTGAAAAGCATTTCAAATGAACTCTGAAAAGGTTGAAAGTTGGCATGGTATCATCATTTCACCCACATAGCATGTGCAAGAAAGAAAAGAGGGTTACGGCAAAAACTGGATGCACTTCGTGTACAAAACGGACAATCTCTTTCGAAGTATCAAGGTTTCATACGGAAACTCGTCTAGTATAAAGGGATTTCATTTTTTTGAACTTTAGTTTTTTGTGTTCAAAATTCACCATTCAAAGCCACATAATCAATTTTCAAACCTTTCTGACTTCATTTGTTATTTTTCGTGCATTTACTGATTATTTTGAGCTATAAGACCCTGAAATTGAAAAGCATTTCAAATGAACTCTGAAAAGGTTGAAAGTTGGCATGGTATCATCATTTCACCCACATAGCATGTGCAAGAAAGTAGAGAGGGTTACGGCAAAAACTGGATGCACTTCGTGTACAAAACGGACAATCTCTTTCGAAGTATCAGGGTTTCATACGGAAACTCGTCTGTTACAAAGGGATTTCATTTTTTTGAACTTATTTGAACTCCATAGTTTTTCTGTGTTCAAATGCACCATTCAAAGCCACATCATCAATTTTCAACCCTTTCTCACTTCATTTGTTATTTTTCATGAATTTACTGAATAT
>NW_025304207.1:0-811 GCF_018294505.1 Triticum aestivum
CCGAATTGATTTCGACGATTAACGAACCCTGGGGTACGTTTACGTGTCGGTCATTAACACTCACAGTGTTGGCCAATTCTGGCCCGTTTCATGGACTATTACTCACTGTTTTGGGGTCCCGGAGTGATTTCCAGGATTAACGAACCCTGCGGTGCGTTTACGTGTCGGTCATCAACAATCACAATTTTGGCCGATTCTGGCCCGTTTCAGGGACTATTACTCACTGTTTTGGGGTCCCAGAGTGATTTCCACGATTAACGAACGCCGGGATGTGTTTATGTGTCAGTCATCAACACTCATAGTTTTTGACGATTCTGGCCCATTTCATGGACTATTACTCACTGTTTTGAGGTTCGGGAGTGATTTCCACGATTAACGAACGCTGGGATGCGTTTATGTGTTGGTCATCCAAAATCGCAATTTTGGCCGATTCTGGTCCGTTTCACGGACTATTACTCACTGTTTTGTGGTCCTAGAGTGATTTCCATGATTAACGAACCCTGGGATGTGTTTACGTGTCGGTCATAAACACTCGCAGTTTTGGCCGAGTCTGACCCGTTACATGGACTATTACTGAACGTTTTGGGGTCCCGAATTGATTTCCATAGTTATTGAACCCAAAGGTGCGCTAATGTGTCGGTCATCAACAATCGCAATTTTGGCCCGTTTCACGGACTATTACTCACTGTTTTGGGGTCCCGGAGTGATTTACACGATTAACGAACCCTGCGGTGCGTTTACGTGTCGGTCATCAACACTCGCAATTTTGGCCGATTCTGGCCCATTTCATGGACTATTACTCGCTGTTCTG
>NW_025304208.1:0-811 GCF_018294505.1 Triticum aestivum
AATTCTAGCTCTTTTTTGAATTCACCGACCTTTGTATCTACGAACCGTCTCCAAACCCTACGAGGCAAAGAAAATTAAATGAACAAGAGAGTTATTAGTTACTTGATATTAGGAAATGAACGAAATAGGCCGATCGATATAGAGCGCAAATGAATGAAAATAATTACTTCTGCAGCATTCTTCTCATGTCGACCCAAAGCTTTGGATCCTTATTCAGAGAGTCGTGGACGAGACATTCTGAGGTGTCAACTTTAATTACTAGCAGAATCCAGTGGAACATGCGGACACGATACATGCACAGTACGTCATGCATAACTCATCGATTAGTCGGCCACATACCATGCATGGAGTAAACAAAAGAGAATGTGCTCAAGACAGAAACACTCACCCAAAATGGTAAGGAAATAGAATATCACTTTTGAGTTCCTGCTTTGTAAGAAACTGCGACAGGTCTGCCTCCATGTCGGCGGGGTGATGCTCCAACACATATCCATTAACGATGTGTGGGTCAATGAACCCAACATTATGGATGTTCCTTACTCTGCATTCCTTAATCTTCATTCTGCATGTATAATAGCGGACACAACAATATAGTTAGGACATATATATAGTGCAGGCAATATGAACGAGATGGGGTAGAAATAAATCACTTACAGAACGTAGCAACTGATGATAGATTTGTCGAGCTCGCGCAGATTGAAAAGCTGGAACAATTCACTCAGATGAATTTGTACATAGTAATGTTTGAAGTGATGCTCATATCTAACTTCCGCATAAATATATTCTTTGGCGTTTTTATTTTTTATGTAAC
>NW_025304209.1:0-811 GCF_018294505.1 Triticum aestivum
CCCCCCCCTCAAACACGGAGACGAGTTTACCACGGTTTCCACCCCACCCTCTATACCGCAGCAACACGTATTTTTTACCCCTTTCAGAACGCGCTCCTCGCGCCACAAAGCCGCCTCTAGACGCGTGCCAATGAACAGCGAGCTAAAACATATCGCAGATGTCAAAAATAATATAACGGGGTTAATATATATCGCGCACATGCGATATGTTTGTCACGAGGCACAAAAAATAATTAAAAAGGGAATGCAACACGAGGACTTCCCAGGAGGTCACCCATCCTTGTACTACTCTCGCCCAAGCACGCTTAACTTCGGAGTTCTGATGGGATCCGTTGCTTTAGTGCTGGTATGATCGCATCCGACATGTTACCCCCGCCTTCGTCCCTTATGCTTGCCACTCCCAGGTCCACTGCAAAGATGATTGTCATTCTTACTACCATTACAACCGTTGCCTAATAATGGATAATGCCCTATATATAGTACTTACACCCCCCCCTCAAACACGGAGACGAGTGTACCACGGTTTCCACCCATCCCTCTATACCGCAGCAACACGTATTTTTTTACCCCTTTCAGAACGCGCTCCTCGCGCCACAAAGCCGGCTCTAGACGCGTGACCAATGAGCAGCGAGCTAAAACATATCGCAAATGTCAAAAATAATATAACGGGGTTAATATATATCGCGCACATGCGATATGTTTGTCACGACGCGCAAAAAATAATTAAAAAGGGAATGCAACACGAGGACTTCCCAGGAGGTCACCCATCCTAGTACTACTCTCGCCCAAGCACGCTTAACTACGGAGTTCT
>NW_025304210.1:0-811 GCF_018294505.1 Triticum aestivum
TGGGGATCCAGGTGAGGAATAAGAGCACCTTCCCGCCCATGACCTTTCCCGAGTCAGTCAGAGGCTGGCAGTCGACCTGGTTCTACTGCCAGGACCAGTCGACGCCGGGGCAGTCGAGTGGACTCCCTCAGTTTACCATGGACCGAGTGAACAAGCCCTCCTCTCTGAAGTTGATTCCGGAGGAGAAAGCTGACGTGAAGATGTTGATGGAGCGCGTGGTGCAGTTGGTTCGGGAGGGAGTGATGGGCATGGATCTCCTGGAGGTCTTCCTTACGCGTCGCATCCAGCCCCTTCAGTTCCGGAGCCACTGCATGTGGTTGTACTGTGGGACTGAAGACGAGACTCGAGTCCATCTAGAAGCAGTCGATGATGTCACTCTGGAAAGATGGATGGTAGCCGTTACCGGAAACAAGGATAACCCACACGGAGCCAGAAGGATTCCTCCACTCGACCACAACAGTGATCCAAACAAGGTACGCTTACCCTACTCTCCACTGTGTTCTTGTCACATTCATTTCTGTTTATCCTGCCGACTGGTCGATTGATCCTTGTCTTGATATCTGCTAGGCCCTCACCAAGCTGTACTCGATGCCCAATGGGGCACAAGCTCCGACTAAGGAGGGTGAGGCGAGTGGGGGCGAGAGCCAGGAAGAGGAGGAATGGGACTTGGACGTTGCAGAGGATGATGATGACGATGACGATGATGACGGTGATGAAGATGACGTTGAAGACGAGGAAGAAGAGGAGGAGGAGGTCGTACCACCGCGCTCGGAAAGGCGGTCGAAGCTTGTCCACGACCCTTCGACTGAAC
>NW_025304211.1:0-811 GCF_018294505.1 Triticum aestivum
GCTACATGGGCACCAGGTACGTCCTCACCCCTAAGACCACCCAGATGCAACCGATGTTAAGCCAGTGCTTGGTGTAGCTCTGTTTACACCAACCCGCCACACGTGGATTCACCTTCGTGCACACCACCATATCATGTTAGATCATACTACCAGAGTTTCCGTGAGATTTGTGAAGGAAATATGCCCTAGAGACAATAATAAAGTTGTTATTTATATTTCCTTATATCATGATAAATGTTTATTATTCATGCTAGAATTGTATTAGCCGAAAACTTAGTACATGTGTGAATACATAGACAATACATAGTGTCCCTAGTATGCCTCTACTTGACTAGCTCGTTAATCAAAGATGGTTATGTTTCCTAACCATAGACATGTGTTGTCATTTGATGAATGGGATCACATCATTAGAGAATGATGTGATGGAAAAGGCCCATCCATTAGCTTAGCATTATGATCATTATAGTTTTGTTGCTATTGCTTTCTTCATGACTTATACATGTTCCTCTGACTATGAGATTATGCAATTCCCGAATACCGGAGGAACACCTTGTGTGCTATCAAACATCACAACATAACTGGGTGATTATAAAGATGCTCTACAGGTGTCTTCGAAGGTGTTTGTTGGGTTGGCATAGATCAAGATTAGGATTTGTCACTCCGTGTATCAGAGAGGTATCTCTGGGCCCTCTCGGTAATACTCATCACTATAAGCTTTGCAAGCAATGTGACTAATGAGTTAGTCATGGGATGAAGCATTGCAGAGCGAGTAAAGAGACTTTCCGGTAACAAGATTGAACTAGGTATGATG
>NW_025304212.1:0-811 GCF_018294505.1 Triticum aestivum
CAATGACGACAACTCCATGATGGCATCTGCAAGGACTGCATTTTCAAGGCCTCAAGACTTCAAGACTCGAGACAAGAATTCAATACACACTACTGGGTGAAGGACGGTTGACGGGCACCCTGGAGAAACCAGTGGTTGGCCGGGATGCATGGAGAAGCGCCATGACATCTTGCGGAAAGCTTCACCCAGACTCAAAGAGACGGAAGAATACTTCACGCCCGGAAGCTTACCTGTGCAACCGCAAGTCATTATGGGCTCTGGCTTGGTTGACCTTAGTTGTGACTCTGGCTGGGACGGTACTAGCAGATGTAGAACTACGGTAGGATGGGTTGAGTACCGGACAGTGGTCAGAGGAACTCTTCGGAAGACCATGTTTCGGTCATCTTGTTCTCAAACACCCTGAAGTGCGAGAACGTAAAGAGAGGGATCGAATCTTGCGGGTAAAGTGTACAAACCTCTGTAGAGGGTTTAAACCTAATCGATTAGCCGTGTCCCCGGTTACGGACAATTTGAGCCTCTGGACTTGGATCTATCTCAGAACTCTCAACACCGGACTGATAACTTAATTGTGGGCAACTTATGATGATTTTGGGCTATGAGACATCGGTTGGCGGAACCATGTCATGATAGAAAACTCCATAGTATAGACTTCATTTATTCCTTTGATGTAGGGAAAACAAATCAGCTTTTACGCAAACAAAATTCAGATACAGAGCCACAAAGCCATAATGCATATAGTATAGTTTTATCATCTGTTCTTTTTATTGTGATCTTGCCGGTACATTCAATGTACTGACCTACACGGCTGCAA
>NW_025304213.1:0-811 GCF_018294505.1 Triticum aestivum
CTGTGCAATTTTCTGGTTCATGACTACGTGGCTCAGTAAGGAAAAAAAGGGCACTACGTGGAGTGCTACACGAAGGATATTTTGCTTTGACTGGTCAAAGTACCCATCGCCAAGCGAAGCAAACCGTACAGCACCGGAGCATTGCGCGACTGCCAGCGTCCTCGCCTAGGCCTATTCTGGGTATCAAAGGAAACTGAAACTATGACAACGAAATTGGACGGACGAAATTTAGTACCACCTTACGTATATGTTTTAAAGTCGAACTGAAAGCGTAAATTCATGGAAAAAAGCGTATTGTGACGGTGAACCCACGGAGTCAATCCGTGCTTTATTATTAGGGAAAGATATTAACATTTGATACACATTGACTTATGTTATAGTATTTGGCACATAAATACTAGGCATTATTTTGAGCATACCCACGAAGTTGAGGCAATTGGAGTGAAATAAATAATCGTTTATTCTGAAAAAGGACATTTTATTTGCCGTTGGACCATTTGTTAATTTATTAGGAATTTATTTGTGAGTGAAATAAAGTTGGTTTCAACATACCAATGATCAGGGGAATTTATAGAATAAAGCAAAAAATTTAGATTTATTGTTCAAAGAAATAATAATTTCACTTGAAATTTAAATTTGACTTTGAATTTGGACAAGTGGCAATTTGCTTAGTATTCATGATGACATGGCTACCATTAGGGGGAGATTACTGTAGCACGATTCTCGGGGTGTTACTCCTTCACCACAAGAAATCTCGTCTCGAGATTTAAGAGGTACAGTTAAGTGGAAGGAATTGGTTACAAATTTCTAA
>NW_025304214.1:0-811 GCF_018294505.1 Triticum aestivum
GTTGAGGAGTTCTGGAATAATACCACTAGCCCCTGCAAAAATTGGCATAAGAAAATAAAATGATTTAGTATCCTACTAAATCAGAACAAATGTCAGAAAAATAGAAAAGAAAACAAAAGGGGAAAAGCTTACCTGTGCTCACCCGAGGCCTGGCCTGGCCCAGTAGCCCAGCCGGCCCACTAGCCCAGTGCCAGTCGTCGTTGTCCTCGCGCCAGTCGGACAGGCGTGTGGCCGACGCGCGCGCACCGCCGTGCCGCCACGCCACCAGCCTGCCTGCCCTCTCCCCTGCCAGCGCGACGCGCTGGGCGACGTCGCGGGTGCCGTCCCGGTCCGGTCGACCTCCTCGTTTTTCACCTCGCTTTCTCCCTTGCTCTCTCTCACCGCGCCCGAACGCTGCCGTCGCCGCCACTCGCCATTGCCGCAGCCACCGTCTCCCCCTCGTCTCTCCGACACGCGCAGGAGCTCCGCCTCCTCGCTCTGAAGCTCTCCGCCGAGCACGCAAGCCGGAGCGTCCCGTGGAGCCGTCGCCGTCGCCTTCTTCGCCTCCGGCCGCCGTGGATCCCCATCGCCGCTCCGTCGACTCCAGAGCTTCCCCCGAGCCGCTGAGCACGCCCGCCGAACCTCCGTGAGCTCCCCTCCGTTCCCGCGCTCGAATTCGCGCCGTAGCCGTGCTAGCCGACGTGCCCGCGAGCACCTCGCCGCCGACCATGTCACCGTCGTGGCAAGGGCCACCACAGCTCGCCCCGAGCACCTCACCGTGCTCCTGGTGCCACGAGGGTGCCGCAGAGCCCCTCGGGTGGCCTCCCCGTGC
>NW_025304215.1:0-811 GCF_018294505.1 Triticum aestivum
AGCATTTCAAAGGAACTCTGAAAAGGTTGAAAGTTGGCATGGTATCATCATTTCATCCACATAGCATGTGCAAGAAAATTAAGAGGGTTACGGCAAAAACTGGATGCACTTCGTGTACAAACGGACAATCTCTTTCAAAGTATCAGGATTTCATACAGAAACTCGTCTGTTAAAAAGGGATTTCATTTTTTAAAACTTATTTGAACTCCTATCTTTTTGTGTGTTCAAAATGCACCATTCAAAGCCACATCATCATTTTTAATCTTTTCTGACTTCATTTGTTATTTTTCATGCATTTACTAATTATTTTGAGCTATAAGACCATAAAATTGAAAAGCATTTCAAAGGAACTTTGAAAAGGTTGAAAGTTGGCATGGTATCATCATTTCATCCACATAGCATGTGCAAGAAAGTTAAGAGGGTTACGGCAAAAACTGGATGCACTTCGTGTACAAACGGACAATCTCTTTCAAAGTATCAGGATTTCATACGGAAACTCGTCTGTTAAAAAGGGATTTCATTTTTTAAAACTTATTTGAACTCCTGACTTTTTGTGTGTTCAAAATGCACCATTCAAAGCCACATCATCATTTTTCAATCCTTTCTGACTTCATTTGTTTTTTTTCATGCATTTACTAATTATTTTGAGCTATAAGACCATAAAATTGAAAAGCATTTCAAAGGAACTCTGAAAAGGTTGAAAGTTGGCATGGTATCATCATTTCATCCACATAGCATGTGCAAGAAAATTAAGAGGGTTACGGCAAAAACTGGATGCACTTCGTGTACAAACGGACAATCTCTTTCAAAG
>NW_025304216.1:0-811 GCF_018294505.1 Triticum aestivum
TATCATCTCGTCCAAGAGAGAAAGTTCTTCTAATTCTATGAATCTTTCTAGAATCCTTTTCTCTTGAATATCAGTTAAGAGAGTTTCGGATTGCCTGGTATTCCACCAATTCTTAATCCAAAGTTCCAGACATTTGTTAAATGAGGAAGAGACCCCCCAAGGCAAAAGTACGATAAATACAAGATATAGTAAAGAAGGCAATGCTTTCTTTTTTTTCATTTTTGATCTGTAAATGGAGTTGTTAATGAATATGCTTCATTCGCTGACTCTATTCCATTCCCTGACTCTATATGGTGATATTTCTATTTCATGATATTTCTATTTCTTTGAAGCAAAAACTCTATAGGTTTGATACCCTGTATCTATTCTTCTTTTTTGTATATTAGTTATTAGTGGAATTTCAGTGCATTGGGTTCTTTCTTAGATCTAGATGGAATGAAATAGTGAAATAGAATAAAAAAAAGCCCTTTCGGATGAAAAAGGAAGAATAGTATGCGATATATCTCACTTGGATAAAAAAAATTAAAAGCAAATTTCTCTTATCCTCGTTTGTTCCTTCCTTTAGATAAATACTTAAAAATCCCCTTACAATAACAAATCCAATTTAGAAGGGACTTCCTCCCCGTGTTGAGAAAACTTTTCTTCTTCCAATCCTTCTCCTTCTCCTTCTCCTTCTCCTCCTTCTCCTTCTCCTCCTTCTCCTTCTCCTGCTCCTCCTTCTCCTTCTTCTCCTTCTTCTTCTCCTTCTTCTCGTTCTTCTCCTTCTATTCCTTCTTCTCCTTCTCCTTCCTCTCCTTCTCCTTCTTCTTCT
>NW_025304217.1:0-811 GCF_018294505.1 Triticum aestivum
GTTGATGACCGACACGTAAACGCACCCCAGGGATCGTTAATCATGGAAATTACTCCGGGACCCTAAAATAGTGAGTAATAGTCCATGAAACGGGCCAGAATCGGCCAAAACTGCGAGTGTCGATGACCGACACGTAAGCGCACCTTGTTGTTCAACATGCATGGAAATCACTTCGGGACCCCAAAACGGTGAGTAATAGTCCACGAAACGGGTCCGAATCGACAAAAACCGCGAGTGTTCATGACCATCACGTAAATGCACCCCGGGGTTCGTTAATCGTGGAAGTCACTCCGGGTCCCCAAAATAGTGAGTAATAGTTCACGAAACGGACTAGAATCGGCCAAAACTGTCAATGTGGATGACCGACACGTAAGCGCACCTTGGGACCCCAAAACGGTGAGTAATAGTCCACGAAACGGGTCAGAATCGACCAGAAATGCGAGTGTTGATGACCGACACGTAAACGCACCCCAGGGTTTGTTAATCATGGAAATTACTCCGGGACCATAAAATAGTGAGTAATAGTCCATGAAACGGGCCAGAATCAGCCAAAACTGTGAGTGTTGATGACCGACACGTAAGCGCACGTTGTTGTTCAACATGCATGTAAATCCCTTCGGGACCCCAAAACGGTGAGCAATAGTCTACGAAACGGGTCAGAATCGACAAAAACCGCAAGTGTTGATGACCATCACGTAAACGCACCCCGGGGTTCGTTAATCGTGGAAGTCACTCCGAGTCCCCAAAACAGTGAGCAATAGTCCACGAAACGGGCCAGAATCAGCCAAAACTGTTAGTGTTGATGACCGAC
>NW_025304218.1:0-811 GCF_018294505.1 Triticum aestivum
AGGGTTAGGCGGGACGGGGGCCCTGGGGGGGTAGCAATGCCACCGGAGCGTCGTACCGGGCCCTCATACATGCGGGGTGGTGTTGTGGCATGTCCGAAGAGGCGGCACGCGTCTCCGGGTTGTGGCCCCCCTCACGGACGGCAATGAAACGGTGGTAGACGTTCTGCGGTAACGATGCAGCGTGAATATTATTAAATACTTGGAGCGCGATAAAATCATGAGTTTTTTACACAACGTGGGCACATGTGCTATAGGACTGATGGTAATTTTTCATAATTTTTTGTGATGGAGAAGTATCTGAACACTTCCCTCTACGCGGATTGCTCTTCGCACGTCTACGACTGTGGCCGGCGTCCTTCGGGGGGTAGCATACCGTAAAATCTTGCGTAGGCGGCCTCTCAGAAGTCTGGAAGTGTTGAGGCGGTTGCAAACGCCCAGCACGCGTCTCCGGTGCGTGCCCCACCTCACGGACGGCGCCGCCGCCGGCACCCGGAGGGGGGAAACGGACGCGTCGAGTCTACACGGAGTGGATGTAGCTGTGGGCCTGGCCCGGATGTTGCTCCCCGGTGTCCCTCTGGGCCGACCCGACACAACCGGGTGGAGAGGTCCACTGGTCAAAGCCCGTGCGTGCAAAGTCAAAGGGCTAGATCCCGTGGTCAAACGCTACAGGATTAGGCGGGACGGGGGCCCTGGGGGGGTAGCAATGCCACCGGAGCATCGTACCGGGCCCTCATACATGCGGGGTGGTGTTGTGGCATGTCCGAAGAGGCGGCACGCGTCTCCGGTGTGTGGCCCCCCTCACGAACGGCGC
>NW_025304219.1:0-811 GCF_018294505.1 Triticum aestivum
GCCGAGAGGAGAGCGGGGGCGAGTGGGAGAGAGGCCCGAGGAGGCGGGGGGAGCTGGCGTCCTTATCCTCCCCGTCGCCGGCGAGGGGGTGCGGCGGGGACTGCCCCTGTTCCGACCCCGGTCGGGGGAACAGGGAAGGGGGCGAGCGGGAGAGGTGGGCTGGGCCGGGGGTCGGCCCAGTTGGGCCAGGGGTGCTGTGGGGGGGGCCTTCTCCTTTTTTTTCTTTTTCTTTGTCTGTTCTGTTTTCTGTTGTATTTTCTTTTTATTTATTTACTTTCTTTTCTGTTTTATTTCATTTAAAAGTATTTAGGTATTTTATAAAAATGTGTTTTCTCCACCATAATTATCAGTGCAATTTCTGGCATGGCCCGAACATTTTTGTTTAAATTTTTGAAAACTTTTATTTTCCACTTTAAATTTAATTGAAGTTTGAATTAGGAGTTTGAAAAGAAATGTGTTTCAAATGTGAGCAAGCCCTGTTTAGCAACATGATTAGCTTAATCACAGAGGGTTACTGTAGCATGATTCTCGGGGTGTTACAAATCTCCTCCACTACAAGAAATCTCGTCCCGAGATTTAGGAGGTAGAAGGAAACAGTGCGGGGTATTCTTCGCGCAGACGATCCTCTCGTTCCCAAGTGGCCTCATCTTCAGAATGGTGCGACCACTGGACTTTGAGAAACTTGATCGCCTTCTGACGTGTGCGGCGTTCAGCTTGGTCGAGAATGCGGACCGGATGCTCCTTATAGGAGAGGTCTTGCTGCAATTCGAGCACTTCATGATCCACAGCTCGGATTGGGTCCTTGAAGCAA
>NW_025304220.1:0-811 GCF_018294505.1 Triticum aestivum
CATGGCAAGAACGAGGGCATAGCATGCATGGAACACTAACGGTAGCATCGGCAAAATCGCAAACAAGTTAACGATCTGCCCAGATTAACAACGAAGCAAAAGTTGAGCTCGATTGAGTCAACCTAGAGCACTCCACATATGCCAACAAAGACATGGATGGATAGAGCATAACTTAAATATCAAAACTCCCTTACTGATCATCCTCAAAAGAGGCACGGATCACTAGGAAACAAGCTGGACATATAGCATCATGAACTAAAATATCCCAGACTTAGTGAAAATCACTAAGTCCCTGAAATCTGCAATCTCAGGTACCCTACTTCGCAAGCTTGCACAAGACAACACACACATCCTAAAAATGCATGGGTGGCACCTCTGGAAAGAAGACAAAATGCTTCACAATACATCCCAAAGGGGCACAGGCATATCATGCACGGATTAAACATAGCAAAAATGACAAAAGTGCATGATGAACTAACGGATCTGCAATTTAACTCACGAAGCCTCCTTCTAACAGTATTTTGGGTATCAAGATGACCTCAAATGCAAATGATGCAATGGAATGAAATGATGTACATGTCGAGACGAAGATTTTAATATATCATATGCCCAAAACGGATCTACGGTTGCGGAGATACAAGCAGTTAAAGATAGCACGAAAAATTAGGGTTTCGGGGGAGAGAGGTCAACCGAAATATCCCAGATCCAGATCTGGATCGGGCACGGACTCCGAGGCGGCGGCGGTACTGTTCATCGGCGACGACGGGGAAGGAGGCAGCGGCCGGCGACGAGGGGACCGGAGGGCGGCGGC
>NW_025304221.1:0-811 GCF_018294505.1 Triticum aestivum
GACACATAGACGCATCCCAGGGTTTGTTAATCATGGTAATCACTCCATGACCCCAAACCAGTGAGTAATAGTCCATGAAATGCGCCAGAATCGGCCAAAACTGCCAGTGTTGATGACCGATACGTAAATGCATCCCAGGGTTTCTTAATCGTGGTAATCACTCTCGGACCCCAAAACAGTGAGTAATAGTCCATGAAACGGGCTAGAATCGGCCAAAACTGTGAGTGTTGATGACCGACACGTAAACGCATCCCAGGATTTGTTAATCGTGGAAATCACTCTGGGACCCCAAAACAGTGAGTAATAGTCCATGAAACGGGCCAGAATCGGCCAAAACTGCCAGTATTGATGACCGACATGTAAGCGCTCCCTTGGGTTGACTAACTATGGAAATCGCTTCGGGACCCCAAATCGGTGAGTAATAATCCAAGAAATGGGCCAGAATCGGCCAAAACTGCGAGTGTTGATGACCAACACGTAAACGCATCACAGGGTTTGTTAATCGTGGAAATCACTCTAGGACCCCAAAACAGTGAGTAATATCAATGAAACAGGCCAGAATCGGCCAAAACTAGCAGTATTGATGACCGACACGTAAACACATCCAAGGGTTTGTTAATCGTGGAAATTACTTCGGGACCCAAAAACAATGAGTAATAGTCCATGAAACGGGCCAGAATAGGCCAAAACTGCCACTGTTGATAACCGAGACGTAAACGCATCCCAGGGTTTGTTAATAGTGGAAATCACTCTCCAACCCCAAAACAGTGCGTAATAGTCCATGAAACGGGCCAGAATCGGCCAAAACTGC
>NW_025304222.1:0-811 GCF_018294505.1 Triticum aestivum
GGCCACCGGAGTCGGCCGGGCGAGGTCAACGGCGAGCGCCCCCTCTTCCTCCTCCTTCTCCGTGGGGAAAGCGGCGGGGCGGCGGCGTCGGGAGAGGAGAGGGCGGCGTCGCGGCGTCTCACGGCGTCGGGGCGGCATCGCGGCGTCGGGGCGGCGTCGAGGCGGCGGGGCAGCGGCGTCGGGAGAGGAGAGGAGAGGGGAAGGGGATCGAGGGCGAGGGCGAGAAGGGGATCGAGGGCCGGGGAGGAAAAATATGGATGGGGGCACAATACTAATGGCGCACCACCCCCCGGTGCGCCATAAGTATATCCACACTAATGGCGCACCTCACCCTGGTGCGCCATTAGTACTTTTTTTTTATTTCTGCTCGAGCCAACAGGTTATCTCCCACCTGACCTGATCCACACCAAGTCCCCTCTACTAGCTCGACTGGTCAGTAGCCAGTTCTCACACCAGGAGGTCCTGGGTTCGAATCCCAGGCTCCACAATTTTTTTTTTATCATTTAAAAAGCTGTTTGATACTTATTTATGTTTAAATATGTTCAAACTTGTTTAAATAATAACAGTAATATTTTTTTTATAAGACAGTAGCATTTAAAAAGCTGTTTGATACTTATTTTTTTTATAAGACGGTGCGCGGGGTGCGGGGGGTCGGCGGCGGCGGTTGGGTAGGGGAATCGAGGGTGCGGTGGGTCGGCGGCGGCGGCCGGTGGACTTGGGGGGTGCTCGGCGCCGAGGGGGACCGGATCTGGCGAGGTGGGATAGCGGTCGAGATGGAGGGGGATCGAGGTGGGCTCCACAAATTTTTTTT
>NW_025304223.1:0-810 GCF_018294505.1 Triticum aestivum
CTTTTTAATTTTTTTCGCGCCGCTTGCAAAACAAAACGCACGTGTAAGTAATATATTTACCGTGTTTTATTATTTTGCACGAGTGCGGTAAGTCATAGCTGGGTGCTCACGATTCACGGGTCCAGCGTCGGCGTTGTGGCGCGGCAAGCGTGCACTGGTGCGGTTGAGATGGAGGGGTGGAAACCGCGTTAAACTCGTCTCCGTAGTTGAGAGGGAGCGGCCAAAGCAATGTGCAATCGTCTTTGTAGTGGAGCTGGGAGGGGCAAGGATAAGGGACGAAGACCGGGGTAACATGTCGGATGCGATCATACCAGCACTAAAGCACCGGATCCCATCAGAACTCCGAAGTTAAGTGTGCTTGGGCGAGAGTAGTACTAGGATGGGTGACCTCCTGGGAAGTCCTCGTGTTGCATTCCCTTTTTAATTTTTTTCGCGCCGCTTGCAAAACAAAACGCACGTGTAAGTAAAATATTTACCGTGTTTTATTATTTTGCACGAGTGCGGTAAGTCATAGCTGGGTGCTCACGATTCACGGGTCCAGCGTCGGCGTTGTGGCGCGGCAAGCGTGCACTGGTGCGGTTGAGAGGGAGGGGTGGAAACCGCGTTAAACTCGTCTCCGTAGTTGAGAGGGAGCGGCCAAAGCAATGTGCAATCGTCTTTGTAGTGGAGCTGGGAGGGGCAAGGATAAGGGACGAAGACCGGGGTAACATGTCGGATGCGATCATACCAGCACTAAAGCACCGGATCCCATCAGAACTCCGAAGTTAAGCGTGCTTGGGCGAGAGTAGTACTAGGATGGGTGACCTCCTG
>NW_025304224.1:0-810 GCF_018294505.1 Triticum aestivum
TTGAGAGGGTTACGGCAAAAACTGGATGCACTTCGTGTACAAAACGGACAATCTCTTTCAAAGTATCAGGATTTCATACGGAAACTCGTCTGTTACAAAGGGATTTCATTTTTTTAAACTTATTTGAACTCCTGACTTTGTGTGTGTTCAAAATGCACCATTCGAAGCCACATCATCATTTTTCAATCCTTTCTGACTTCATTTGTTATTTTTCATGCATTTACTAATTATTTTGAGCAATAAGACCCTAAAATTGTAAAGCATTTCAAATGAACTCTGAAAAGGTTGAAAGTTGGCATGGTATCATCATTTCATCCACATAGCATGTGCAAGAAAGTTGAGAGGGTTACGGCAAAAACTGGATGCACTTCGTGTACAAAACGGACAATCTCTTTCAAAGTATCAGGATTTCATACGGAAACTCGTCTGTTACAAAGGGATTTCATTTTTTAAAACTTATTTGAACTCCTGACTTTTTGTGTGTTCAAAATGCACCATTGAAAGCCACGTCATCATTTTTCAATCCTATCTGACTTCATTTGTTCTTTTTCATGCATTTACTAATTATTTTGAGCTATAAGACCCTAAAATTCAAAAGCATTTCAAATGAACTCTGAACAGGTTGAAAGTTGGCATGGTATCATCATTTCATCCACATAGCATGTGCAAGAAAGTTGAGAGGGTTACGACAAAAACTGGATGCACTTCGTGTACAAAACGGACAATCTCTTTCAAAGTATCACGATTTCATACGGAAACTCGTCTGTTACAAAGGGATTTCATTTTTTAAAACTTATTTGAACTCCTGAC
>NW_025304225.1:0-810 GCF_018294505.1 Triticum aestivum
GAAAGTTGAGAGGGTTACGACAAAAACTGGATCCACTTCGTGTACAAAACGGACAATATCTTTCAAAGTATCAGGATTTCATCCGGGAACTCGTCTGTTACAAAGGGATTTCATTTTTAAAACCTATTTGAACTCCTGACTTTTTGTGTGTTCAAAATGCACCATTCAAAGCCACGTCATCATTTTTCAATCCTTTCTGACTTCATTTGTTATTTTTCATGCATTTACTAATTATTTTGAGCTATAAGACTCTAAAATTGAAAAGCATTTCAAATGAACTCTGAAAAGGTTGAAACTTGGCATGATATCAGCATTTCATCCACATAGCATGTGCAGGAAAGTGGAGAGGGTTATGGCAAAAACTGGATGCACCTCGTGTACAAAACGGACAATCTCTTTCAAAGTATCAGGATTTCATCCGAAACTCGTCTGTTACAAAGGGATTTCATTTTTTTAAACTTATTTGAACTCCTGACTTTTTGTGTGTTCAAAATGCACCATTCAAAGCCACATCATCATTTTTCAATCCTTTCTGACTTCATTTGTTATTTTTCATTCATTTACTAATTATTTTTAGCTATAAGACCCTAAAATTGAAAAGCATTTCAAATGAACTCTGAAAAGGTTGAAACTTGGCATGATATCATCATTTCATCCACATAGCATGTGCAAGAAAGTTGAGAGGGTTACGGCAAAGACTGGATGCACTTCGTGTACAAAACGGACAATCTCTTTCAAAGTATCAGGATTTCATCCGGAAACTCGTCTGTTACAAAGGGATTTCATTTTTTTAAACTTATTTGAACTCCT
>NW_025304226.1:0-810 GCF_018294505.1 Triticum aestivum
CCACCCAGTTGTGTTAGGTTGGCCCATAGGAACAGTTTGGAGCAACATCCGGGCCAAACCCACAGCAAGATCCCCTCCGTGTAGACCCGACGCGTCCGTTTCCCCCCTCTAGGTATCGGCGGCGGTGCCTTCCGTGAGGGGGGGGGGGCACACCTCGGAGACACGTGCCGGGCGTTCGCACCCGCCACAACACTTCCAGACTTGTGAGAGGCCGCCTACGCAAGATTTGGCGGCATGCTAGCCCCCGGAGGCCGCCGACAACAGTCGTAGACACGTGAAGAGCAATCCTCGTAGAGGGAATTGTTCAGATACTTCTCCATCACGAACAATTATGAAAAATTACCATCAGTCATACAACACATGTGCCCACGTCGTGTAAAAAACTCATGATTTATCGCGCTCCAAGTATTTAATAATATTCACGCCGCATCGTTACCGCAGAACGTCTACTACCGTGTTACCGCCGTCCGTGAGGGGGGCACAACCCGGAGACGCGTGCCGCCTCTTCGGACATGCCACCACACCACCCCACATGTATGAGGTCCCGGTGCAACGCTCCGGTGGCATTGCTACCCCCTAGGGCCCCCGTCCCGCCTAACCGTGTAGCGTTTGACCACGGGATCTAGCCCTTTGACTATGCACGGACGGGCTTTGACCAGTGGACCTCTCCACCCGGTTGTGTTAGGTCAGCCCATAGGAACACTTTGGAGCAACATCCTGGCCAGACCCACAGCAAGATTCCCTCCGTGTAGACCTGACGTGTCCGTTTCCCCCCTCTAGGTGCCGGCGGCGGCGCTGTCCCTGAGGGGG
>NW_025304227.1:0-810 GCF_018294505.1 Triticum aestivum
TACAAAATGAACTCTGGAAATGTCGAAACTTGGCATGGTATCATCATTTCACCCACATAGCATGTGCAAATGAGTAGAGAGGGTTACGGCAAAAACTGGACGCACTTCGTGTACAAACTGGACAATCGCTTTCGGAGTATCAGCGTTTCGGACGAGAACTCATCTGTTACACTGGCACTTCATTTTTTTAAACTTATTGCAAATCCAGACTTTTTTTGCGTTCCGTACGCACCATTCAAAGCGACGTCATCAATTTTCAAAACTTTCTGACATCATTTGCTATTTTTCAGTCATTTACCGATTTGTTTAGAGAGCTAAATGACCGTGAAATT
Organism: Triticum aestivum; assembly: GCF_018294505.1. Taxonomy (NCBI): domain Eukaryota; kingdom Viridiplantae; phylum Streptophyta; class Magnoliopsida; order Poales; family Poaceae; genus Triticum; species Triticum aestivum. Next base: position 333 of record NW_025304227.1, read on the forward strand.
GAAAATCACTACAAAATGAACTCTGAAAATGTCGAAACTTGGCCGTGTATCATCATTTCACCCACATAGCATGTGCAAAAGTGTAGAGAGGGTTACGGCAAAAACTGGACGCACTTCGTGTACAAACTGGACAATCTCTTTCGGAGTATCAGGGTTTCGGACGAGAACTCATCTGTTACACTGGCACTACATTTTTTTAAACTTATTGCAACTCCAGACTTTTTTTGCGTTCCGTACGCACCATTCAAAGCGACGTCATCAATTTTCAAAACTTTCTGACATCAGTTGCTATTTTTCAGTCATTTACCGATTTGTTTAGAGAGCTAAATGACCGTGAAATTGAAAATCACTACAATATGAACTCTGAAAATGTCGAAACTTGGCATGGTATCATCATTTCACCCACATAGCATGTGCAAAAGAGTAGAGAGGTTTACGGCAAAAACTGGACGCACTTCGTGTACAAACTGGACATTCC
>NW_025304228.1:0-810 GCF_018294505.1 Triticum aestivum
GCGTCTGGTCTACATGGAGGGGATCTTGTTGTGGGTCTGGCCCAGATGTTGCTCCAAAGTGTTCCTATGGGCTGACCTACCACAACCGGGTGGATAGGTCCACTGCTCAAAGCCCGTCCGTGCAAAGTCAAAGGGCTAGATCCCGTGGTCAAACGCTACAGGGTTAGACGGGACGGGGGCCCTGGGGGGGGGGGGTAGCACTGCCATCCGAGCGTCGCACCGGGCCCCCATACATGCGGGGTGGTGTGGTGGCATGTCCGAAGAGGCGGCACGCGTCTCCGGGGGGTGCCCCCCCCTCACGAACGGCGATGACACGCTAGTAGACGTTCTGCGGTAACGATGCGGCGTGAATATTCTTAAATACTCGGAGCGCGATAAAATCATGAGTTTTTTACACGACGCGGGCACATGTGCTGTAGGACTAATGGTAATTTTTCATAATTGTTCGTGATGGAGTAGTATCTGAACAATTCCCTCTATGCGGATTGCTCTTCGCGTGTCTATGACTGTGGCCGGCGGCCTCCGGGGGCTAGCATGCCGCCAAATATTGCGTAGGCGGCCTCTCACAAGTCTGGAAGTGTTGTGGCGGGTGCAAACGCCCGGCACGCGTCTCCGGGGTGTGCCCCCCCTCACGGACGGCGCGGCCGCCGGCACCTGGAGGGGGGAAACGGACGCGTCGGGTCTACACGGAGGGGATCTTGCAGTGGGTCTGGCCCGGATGTTGCTCCAAAGTGTTCCTATGGGCTGACCTACCACAACCGGGTGGATAGGTCCACTGCTCAAAGCCCGTCCGTGCAAAGTCAAAGGGCT
>NW_025304229.1:0-810 GCF_018294505.1 Triticum aestivum
CAAAGGGATTTCAATTTTTTTGAACTTATATGAACTCCATAGTTTTTCTATGCTCAAAATGGACCATTCAAAGGCACATCATCAATTTTCAACCCTTTCTGACTTCATTTGTAATTTTTCATGCATTTACTAATTATTTTGAGCTATAAGACCCTGAAATTGAAAAGCATTTCAAATGAACTCTGAAAAGGTTGAAAGTTGGCATGGTGTCATCATTCGACCCACATAGCATGTGCAAGAAAGTAGAGAGGGTTACGGCAAAAACTGGATGCACTTCGTGTACAAAACGGACAATCTCTTTCGAAGTATCAGGGTTTCATACGGATCCTTGTCTGTTACAAAGGGATTTCAATTTTATTGAACTTATATGAACTCCATAGTTTTTCTATGCTCAAAATGCACCATTCAAAGCCACATCATTAGTTTTCAACCCTTTGTGACTTCATTTGTTATTTTTCATGCATTTACTGATTATTTTGAGCTATAAGACCCTGAAATTGGAAAGCATTTCAAATGAACTCTGAAAAGGTTGAAAGTTGGCATGGTATCATCATTTGACCCACAAAGCATGTGCAAGAATGTAGAGAGGGTTACGGCAAAAACTGGATTCACTTCATGTACAAAACGGACAATCTCTTTCGATGTATCAGGGTTTCATACGGAAACTCGTCTGTTACAAAGGGGTTTCATTTTTTTGAACTTATTTGAACTCCATAGTTTTCTGTGCTCAAAATGCACCATTCAAAGCCCTATCATCAATTTTCAACCCTTTCTGACTTCATTTGTTATTTTTCATGCATTTACTGGTTA
>NW_025304230.1:0-810 GCF_018294505.1 Triticum aestivum
GCCCGTTTCATGGACTATTACTCACTATTTTAGGGTCCCGGAGTAATTTCCATGATTAACGAACCCTGGGGTGCGTTTACGTGTCGGTCATCAACACTCGCGTTTTTGGTCGATTCTGACCCGTTTCATGGACTATTACTCACCGTTTTGGGGTCCCGAAGTGATTTCCATGCTTGTTGAAAAACAAGGTGCGCTTACGTGTTGGTCATCAACACTGACAGTTTTGGCCGATTCTGGCCCGTTTCGTAGACTATTACTCACGGTTTTGGGGTCCCGGAGTGATTTCCGTGATTAACAAACCCTGAGGTGCATTTATGTGTCGGTCATCAAGACTCGTGTTTTTTGTCGATTCTGACCCGTTTCGTGGACTATTACTCACCGTTTTGGGGTCCCAAAGTGATTTCCATGCTTGTTGAACCCCAAGGTGCGCTTACGTGTAGGTCATCCACATTGACAGTTTTGGCCGATTAAAGCCCATTTCGTGGACTATCACTCACTATTTTGGGCTCTCGGAGTGACTTCCACAATTAACGAACCCTTGGGTGCATTTACGTGTCGGTCATCAATACTCGCGGTTTTTGTCGATTCTGACCCATTTCGTGGACTATTACTCACTGTTTTGGGGACACAAAGTGATTTCCATGCTTGTTGAACTCCAAGGTGCGTTTATGTGTTGGTCATCAACACTTACAGTTTTGGCCGATTCTGGCCCGTTTCGTGAACTATTACTCACTGTTTTGGGGACCCGGAGTGACTTCCACGATTAACGAACCCCGGGGTGCGTTTACGTGATGGTCATCAACACTCGCG